>NC_083237.1:6308896-6481751 GCF_032191835.1 Heteronotia binoei | reverse complement strand
GGTCCACGTTGTCCACAAAATTCTCTTCCAGCCTTCCATTTAAGAGGAGTCCCTTTTCCTCCTGCCAGCTTTCTTTCTTCCTCTAAGCCTCAGCTATGTGAAAGAGAGCTGCCGCCTCTGAAAAAGCTCTCTGGGCATTCAATGAAATTGCTGAGCAGTCGGGTTAGAACGGATAAAAGGAGGTATTTCTTCACCCAAAGGGTGATTAACATGTGGAATTCACTGCCACAGGAGGTGGTGGCGGCTACAGGCATAGCCAGCTTCAAGAGGTGGTTAGATAAAAATATGGAGCAGAGGTCCATCAGTGGCTATTAGCCACTGTGTGTGTGTGTGTGTGTATGTGTATATATATATATATATATATATATATATATATATATATATATATAAATTATTGGCCACTGTGTGATACAGAGTGTTGGACTGGATGGGCCATTGGCCTGATCCAACATGGCTTCTCTTATGTGACACAGAGTGTTGGACTGGATGGGTCACTGGGCTGATCCAACATGGCTTCTCTTATGTGACACAGAGTGTTGGACTGAATGGGCCGCTGGCCTGATCCAACAGGGCTTCTCTTATGTTCTTATGTGACACAGAGTGATGGACTGGATGGGCCGCTGGCCTGATCCAACATGGCTTCTCTTATGTTCTTATGCTCAAAAGAGTTTCCTTATTTTATCTCACATTGCCCAAATGGAGCTATGCTCCTGCAAATGGGTACTGGGGCTAAAGCCTCCTGGGGCTCAGAATCCTGTCAGCTCCACAGGGGTGAGGAGAAGGGAACTGCAAGATTGTTCTGACCTTATTCTGTGGGGCAGGAGCCTCCCGTCTCTACCCAGATTAACCCAGAAGTTTGGATTAAAACGCACTGCAAAGAAGAGAGCAGGGCGGCTGGAAGGTTAGAGGGCAGAGGACTGCTCTCTGGGGCAGAGATGTCCCCCAATCTCCACCCCGCTCTCCTGAGAAGTACCAGGCTGCCCACCAGGGGACTCCTCTAACAAATTTGACCTCTGGAATAGCCCCCTCCATGGTGGCAGACCGGGACCCTGGATTCGAATCCCTGCTTCTGCTACGGAAGCTTGCAGGATGACCTTGAGGTGTCACAAAGTCTCAGGCTGGCCTACCTAGCAGGGTTGTCGTTCCTGCGAGAAACCAAAGGAGGGGGAAACGATGCTCTCTCTTAGCTTCACTTTTCGACCCCAGCGCTGCATAATCCCCAGTGGGTTCCAGGAATCCATAGGGGTGCAGTGCGCCTGCATAACTGAGTCCCCTCTCCCTCCTGCCTCCATGAGGACTAGAAACTTTCTTTTGGGGGTAGGGTTGCCAATCCCCAGGTGGGGGCAGAGGATCCCCTTGTTTGGAGGCCCTCCCCCCGCTTCAGGGTCATCAGAAAGCGGGGAGGGGGGGAAATGTTGGCTGGGCACTCCATTATTCCCTGTGGAGACCGATTCCCATAGGATATAATGGAGAATTGATCCATGGGTATCAGGGGCTCTGGAGGGGCTGTGTTTTGAGGTAGAGGCACCAACGTTTCAGCATAGCGTCCAGTGCCTCTCCTCAAGCGACCCTCCAAGTTTCGAAAGGATCGGGCCAGGGGGTCCAATTCTGTGAGCCCCCAAAGAAGATGGCCCTCTCCTTCATTGTTTCCAATGGAGGGAAGGCATTGAAAAGGTGTGCAGTGGTCCCAGAACTCCCTTTGGAGTTCAATTCCGACGTATAACATCAAGATTTTAATATTAATCTGATCTCAGAATGCTTTTTAATTACAATGATGGTTAATTTTATAAATGTTTGATTTATAGTATGTGAGCCGCCCTGAGCCTGCTTCCGCGGGGAGGGCGGGATACAAATTAAATATTATTATTATTATTATTGTCACAACCTCGCTCCTGGCTCCACCCCCAGCTATTTCTTGAATTGGACCTGGCAACCCTAACGAGGACTAGAAACTTTTTGTTTTTCTTTTGGGGCGAAAACGGCCTGCGTCATGGGCTCCCCTCCTCCTCCACGGGAACTGGTCGCTTTCTTTGCGGGGTGGCAAATTGCGAGTGGCGACGCGCCTGCGTCGTGGCCTCTCCGCTTCCTCCTGCCTCCACGAGGGCTAGAAACTTTCTTTCTTCTCCCCCCCCCCCCGCAAACCGCATCAAGTTCTCAGCCTGCTTGTGCTGGGGGTGGGGGGGGGTGTCGGTGGTCCCTGTTGGGGTGGGGGCGGCGCCCCTCTCCCCCTGGCTGGGTCCCCACGTGGCCGAGGAGGGCGGTGAAGCCCGTGGGAGCGCGCCCTCCCCCCTCCCTCCCCCCCTTGCACTGCGGCGGCTGGGACGGGGCGGAGCCTGGGCGAGCGGGGATGGAGGCAACGTGACAGCAGCAGCGGCAGCAGCAGCACCAGGCAGGCGGCAGAGGCAGGAGGGGCACACCGCGGGCCAGCCAGCCAGCCACCCGGAGCGCCACGGACGCGGCGACCGCTGCAGAGATCCTGCATTCCCAGGTAGGCGCCCCTTCGACAGGGCCTGCCCTGCGGCGGCCCCCGCGCGGCCCACCCGGCCCACCCGGCTGTCATAGAATCATAGAGTTGGAAGGGACCTCTAGGGTCGCCTCCTCCGCAGTGCTGCCTTGCCTCGGGGAGGGGTGGCGGCGGCTAAACGCCTCTCTACTGCACCGCCGGGACCCCAAGGGGAGGGGGGGTTGGGGCGTCCCTCGTGGTGAGTCCCCGTTCGGGAGGGCGCTGCTGGGGGGTTGGGGCGCCCCTCGTGGTGAGTCCCTGTTCGGGAGGGCGCTGCTGGGGGGTTGGGGCGTCCCTCCTGGTGAGTCCCTGTTCGGGAGGGCGCTGCTGGGGGGGAGGCGCCGCTCGTGGTGAGTCCCCGTTCGGGAGAGCGCTGCTGGGAGGGCGCCCATCGTGGTGAGTTCCCGTTCAGGAGGGTGCTGTTGGGGGGGCGCCCATCGTAGTGAGTCCCCGTTTGGGGGGGCGCCCATCGTGGTGAGTCCCCGTTCAGGAGGGCGCTGTTAGGGGGGGGTCGCCCATCGTGGTGAGTCCCCGTTCGGGAGGGCGCTGCTAGGGGGGGGGCGCCCCTCGTGGTGAGTCCCCGTTCGGGAGGGCGCTGCTGGGGGGGCGCTCCTCGTGGTGAGTCCCCGTTCGGGAGGGGGGCGCTGCGCCTCTCGGCCGCGCTGCTGCAGGCGTGACCTTTGCGCATTCCCCAGCCGGTGCAAAGGGGGTGCCTCCTCCTCTTCTATGGCCCGCCGGGTCGGGTGCCTGTTCTGGGACGGGCGGGGGGAGCTTGTCCTCCTAGCCGAGCTGGCGCTGAGATCTTGGGGGGCTGCGGGGGTTTGTGCTCCGGCCCGTTGCCAACGCGGGCTGGAGGAACCGCTTTGGTGGCGTGTCGCGCCTGGTGTGTGTCCCCCACGGAGTCCTCCCACCCGTTTGCATTCTCCTGGACTCAGCTTTGCGCTGCAGAGAAAGGCGCTCCGCTGGTTTTCTCCCTGGCTGGAGGTGGGGGTGGGTGGGAATAAAAATAAAAAAGCCAGACTTTGCATAGCGCAGAGTTGATGGATGAAAGTCACCCCTGGTGGATGTGTGTGGGGGGGGGGGCACAAACGGCTTTCCAGAGAGGAGCAGGCGGGAGAGTTGCCGCTAGGAGCAACGCCGAGCCTCCAGGTGCAGCTGCAGTCTATCTCCCAGACACAGAGACGGGTGATAAACAACCCTGAGCGGTTGGTGGCCGCCTTCGCGGGCTTAGAGGCATCTCAGCTAGACCACAGTGCTTTGGTGCAAAGCCCTTTGGGTACGCTGAGGCCGTTTAGCCGATATTCAGCCGATATTCCTTGTGTGGTGCATTATGTAATATGGGAGGGGGAACCCTTCGTTCATTATTGTGTTAGGTGTTGCACTTTGCTCCTCTGTGATTTGGGGGGGGGGGGGGCTCTCCTCCTTTCGTGGATCCCATTTGTGCTCTGGGCTCCCTCGTCCTGGGTTCCAATTTCGATTCTTGGCGGTGGAGTGCCCCTGAATGGGGAGGTCCCAGTTATAGTTAGTAGCTGTCGAAAGAAAAAGCCTGACGTCTAAGTGAGTTTTTCTTATTAAGTTCTCAGCCTTACTGGCAACCCCAGGAAGTGAGCTCTTCTGTGAAATCAACTGGAATGGGCGATCCAGTCGATTTTGCTGAGCAGGATTTGAATCCGACTCCACAACCTCTTGCTGGCGTGTGTTTTTGCGGGGTGTGTGTGTGTGTGATGATGGTTTCTTTATAGCACGTAGAAATATGTTGTGTTCGCCTACCTTTTGTGTTGTGTTTATTCTCTTCCTAGAAGCCTTTCGGGCAATCCCATCCCCCCCTCCTGGCATTTCTCATTGCTCACGGGTGTGTTGCCACCGACCATCCGTTTCGTTGTGGTTTTTTGTGGAGTAGTGTGTGCTGTGTGCCATCGTTCAGCGCTAGCTGTTGGTGTGCCAGCCTCTCTCTGTGTATGCCAGCGCCTAGCACACAGTTCTTCCTGGATCACCTGTCCTTACTGGATTTAGGCATTCCCCATCATCACACGGTGGGTTTTTCCATATCTTCATAATTTGTGCCCTTTGTGTAACCAATGCATGATTCTGCACGTGTCCTGTAATTGATTCCCTCTAGGACTGTATGTCCCAGTTTAGGTGTGTGCGTGTGTGTATTTGTTAGATATTCAGCAAAGAGACTTTACGATGTTGCTTTCAAAATACAAGTTTGACAGTGAGCAAAATTCAGGTGGGCTGGATCTTGTGGGGGTATATGCTAGGTTTGGGGTTTCACAGAGCTCCGTGTCATGGAGAAAATCACAGGGGGAAAAGTGATCTTTCGAGTAATGTCGAATCACTAATGGAATGAATTGCCGTGAGAGAAGATGATGAAGATATTGGATTTATATCCCGCCCTCCACTCCGAAGAGTCTCAGAGCGGCTCACAATCTCCTTTACCTTCCTCCACCCACAACAGACACCCTGTGAGGTGGATGAAGATAGTGGATTTATATCCTGCCCTCCACTCCGAAGAGTCTCAGAGCGGCTCACAATCTCCTTTCCCTTCCTCCCCCACAACAGACACCCTGTGAGGTAGATGAAGATATTGGATTTATATCCTGCCCTCCACTCCAAAGAGTCTCAGAGCGGCTCACAATCTCCTTTCCCTTCCTCCCCCACAACAGACACCCTGTGAGGTAGATGAAGATATTGGATTTATATCCCGCCCTCCACTCCAGTGAGTCTCAGAGCGGCTCACAATCTCCTTGACCTTCCTCCCCCATAACAGACACCCTGTGAGGTGGATGAAGATATTGGATTTATATCCCACCCTCCACTCCGGAGAGTCTCAGAGCGGCTCACAATCTCCTTTACCTTCCCCCCCCCCCACAACAGACACCTTGTGAGGTGGATGAAGATATTGGATTTATATCCCGCCCTCCACTCCGAAGAGTCTCAGCGTGGCTCACAATCTCCTTTACCTCCCCCCCCCATAACAGACACCCTGTGAGGTGGGTGGGGCTGAGAGAGCTCTCACAGCAGCTGCCCTTTCAAGAACAACCTCTGCCAGAGCTATGGCTGACCCAAGGCCATTCCAACAGGTGCAAGTGGAGGAGTGGGGAATCAAACCTGGTTCTCCCAGATAAGAGTCCGCACACTTAACCACTACACCAAACTGGCTCTCCTAAGAGGTGGCAACGGATGCTCTTTTCACCAGCCTTTCGAATGCAGTAGACGAATGAAGGGAGGCTAGGTAAAGAGACCTGTGTTACTTTGAAAAATGAACACACTTAGTGGACGTTCAAGTTTTTGTGGAGTGGGGCCCATGTCATATGATGGCTGGTCTCCTTTCGTTTTTGCTGCATCAGAGTAATCTGACCCCCCCCCCCCGGGGAATTGGAAGGAGGGCTCGTCAGAGGCTCTTAGCTCTGATCACATAATGGAACCTTCCTAATCAAGGGCAATGTATCTGAGTGTCCGAGCGGGCAGCCGTCTCCCTGGGGCCCTGCTAAAGTGTTTCCGGCAGCATCCTGGTTGGCTGTCGTACAAGTCAGAGTGCTGGACTGATCCAGGAAAGCTATTGCCTTCTTGACAATTCTACTTGATCAAGAGTCCTATGAACTCCAAAGCTTGTGTTCCTATACAGTAAACTTAAAGGGGCCCAAGAGAGGAGAAATAGGTCAGTTATATCTCCTGGGTTACATAGCTCTCTGTGGTGTGGTTTTCTCCAAGGGTAAACTTGAAGACACCCCACCCCACCCTCCCCAAATGGCTGTGTTTTTAGTGAACCGAGCTTTCTTTCTGTGTGATTTGTTGCATTCTTTCCCTTGATGACGTTAAGCTAGCAGGGAACACCTCTGGGAGAAAGCGGTTCTCGTTTCAACGGCAGGGAATCACAGCTGTTTCAAAAGCAGCAGATGCTTGGGGCGGGGCTTGGGGGAGAGTTTGCTGTATTTCTCAGCATGCCAAATCTCATCAGTTCACTCCTGATCCAATCGAATGCTCCTCATGTAGTGGAGGCATAAACAGGGGAGTCTGCCTGCTGTGTCTCTGCAGGAGTCTCTGCTATGACCGTACCTCCTTCTAAGCCAGCTTTTGCTTGCTGCAGGGATGGGGGGGGCAAGCAACATCCCTGCATGAGGCACAATTGGATCCCTCCCGTGTAGACCTGCCTGCCAGCTTATTTCTGGCCTACCATGTCTTTCTGCTTGAAAGGGGCCTTTTGGAGAGCTTTGCTTGGCCTCTGTTGGATCATCCACTTTCTCTTGAAGAGCAAACTCACTAATCCTTTCATACAGCAAGCGCCTGGTCCAAGTTTCATAAACTTGATAGGCTTTTCTGTCTCAGATTGTTTGTGAGTCTCTGGGCAAAGGAAAGGGGTTGCTTTTAACCAGGCTGTAGGCCAATTTTGGTTTGATTGGAGTCGCTGCTGTTGTGTTATTGCCTTGTTGTTCAGAGCCCTTCTGAAGATGGGAGGAAGTGCGGAGTGGAGAAACGGTGTGTGTGTGTGTGGGGGAGAACAAAGCCGAAATAAATCTGTTCTCTCCTGGATGCAGAGAGACAGCCAGATCTCCTGCCAGAACAGGGACTCATACAGAAGCACCGTGGGTGGGCTCCTCTTTCACGCGTACTGTACCAAACGCCTGCATCCCTGAATGCTGCCATTGTACAAAGGAACAGATTCTAAGATAAAACACTTGAGAGCAGGGTGGTCTTAGTGATTCTGGGGCATGGGGTAGAGGGGGGCAGAATCACTGCCCCCGCCACCGCTCTTTTGGGGGCAAACAAGGAGCAGTCTTCTCCCCATGAAAGGAGGGCAGCCGGCTGCCTGAGCCATGGATGGGGTGGGCACAAATGGCTGCCCCCGTTGAGAGCCTGCATTTCAGCGTCTGTTGAAGTGTGCATGCACGCGGAAGCCTGCATTCTGAATAGAACTTGAGAACAAAGCAGGAGCCCAATAGCACCTTTAAGACCGACAGAGTTTTATTCCGAATGTAAGCTTTCGTGCGTGCGTGCACACTTCTTCAGACGAGGAATCGGGTACAGCTAGAGGACCTATGTGTAGCTGGTAGGCAGTGGTTTAGAATGCAAAGTGGTACAAAGTTAAAATCCGGCGACAGAATAGCAAAACGAACAAATTGAGCAAACCTTTGATCCGGGTAGCAGGAGCGTGAGAAAGCAATAAAACAGTTAACATGTCAAAATGTGCGAATGTCTGCTAATCACTCTCTCGCTTATAGGAAAAGGAAAGGTCCCCTGTGCAAGCACCAGTCGTTTCCGACTCTGGGGTAACGTTGCTTTCGTGGCGTTTTCGTGGCAGACTTTTTTTTAGAGGGTGGTTTGCCCGTGGCGCAGAGTGGTAAAGCAGCAGTACTGCAGTACTGTGATCTGAACTCGCTGCTCACAACCTGAGTTCGATCCCAGCGAAAGCTGGTTCAGGTAGCCTGCCCAAGGTTGACTCAGCCTTCCATCCGAGGTCGGTCAAATGAGTACCCAGCTTGCTGTGGGGTGGGGGGGATGTAAAAGACTGAGGAAGGCCATGGCAAACCACCCCGTAAAAAGTCTGCCGTGAAAACATTTGTGAAAGCAACGTCACCCCAGAGTCGGAAACGACTGGTGCTTGCACAGGGGACCTTTCCTTTCCTTGCCATTGCCTTCCCCAGTCATCTACGCTTTCTCCCCAGCAAGCTGGGTACTCATTTGACTGACCTCGGAAGGATGGAAGGCTGGGTCAACCTCGAGCCGGCTACCTGAAAACCCAGTTTCCACCGGGGATCGAACTCAGGTCGTGAGCAGAGCTTAGGATTGCAGTACTGCAGCTTTCGCACTCTGCGCCACGGGGCTCTCTATTGTTTATAAGCCTAGGCCAAAATGAGGGCATTTCTTTCTCAGA
Organism: Heteronotia binoei; assembly: GCF_032191835.1. Classification (NCBI taxonomy): domain Eukaryota; kingdom Metazoa; phylum Chordata; class Lepidosauria; order Squamata; family Gekkonidae; genus Heteronotia; species Heteronotia binoei. Next base: position 6,473,373 of record NC_083237.1, on the reverse strand, counting down.
AGTTTTTCCCATCCAACTCATTTACCTTTTAACATGTGACATACGTATGGTTTGCCGTTAGAAGGAAAACCTGGTTGGGAAAGGAAGACTGGGGTGATCGGCCCCTCCCCATTGGCTAAGACCACCGCTCAGTTTGTAGCCTTTTCTCAGCCATTGATATCCAAGGAGCAGATAGTTTTAGCGTATTGAATAGCCGCGTGCATCGTGCAGCCAGCCACGTGGGACGGTCCTTGCGGAGGCCTGTGCCACCTCTGAACGCACGAGCATTTCTGCCCCGACCGCTCATTTTCCCCATGAAATATTAGCATGCTCCATGCTGGGGGGAGCTTCGGTTCGGTAGTTTGCTGCTGTTGGAGCCTGTGGCGGAGGTGGGGAGGGGCAACGGTTGTACGGCTTCGTTTTCTTTCCCGCAAATCCACCGTTCCTTTGAGTGTCCCAGAAACTGCTGTGGCATCAAAGAAAGTTTGGAACTGCAAACCGATCCGGGATTTCTTCCAATAAAGTTAGCGCCCCCCCCCCCTTTGGATCACTGGTGCACGTGCTCTTGTGCCCCCTGAGGTTTGCCACCTGCTCCGAAAGATACTTAATGGGCACAAAAGCTTTTGCTGAGGTCATCTGCATAGATGCAGCTTGCCTTCCTGGATCCGTCCCAGCGACCTGTCTGGCGAAAGCTCACGCTGTAGAAGAAAGGCTGTTTGTCTTGACGGTGCCCGGAGGTTTCTGCGTGGTCTTCCTGGATCAGACATAGGCCTCATTGGAGCTCAGAGGAGCAGAGATCCGGCACCTCTAAATTTTATTGTGCTCTTTCTTAAAAGGTAAAGGTAGTCCCCTGTGCAAGCACCAGTCGTTTCCGACTCTGGGGTGACGTTGCTTTCACAACGTTTTCACGGCAAACTTTTTACAGGATGGTTTGCCATTGCCTTCCCCAGTCATCTCCGCTTTCCCCCCAGCAAGCTGGGTATTCATTTTACCGACCTTGGAAGGATGGAAGGCTGAGTCAACCTTGAGCCGGCTATCTGAAAACCCAGCTTCCACCGGGGATCAAACTCAGGTTGTAAGCGGAGCTTAGGAGTGCAGTACTGCAGCTTTAACACTTTGTGCCATGGGGCTCTAAAGGTAAAGGTAGTCCCCTGTGCAAGCACCGGTCGTTTCCGACTCTGAGGTAACGTTGCTTTCACAACGTTTTCACGGCAGACTTTTTACGGAATGGTTTGCCATTGCCTTCCCCAGTCATCTACACTTTCCCCCCAGCAAGCTGGGGACTCATTTTACCAACCTCGGAAGGATGCAAGGCTGAGTCAACCTGGAGCCGGCTACTTGAACCAGCTTCCACTGGGATCGAACTCAGGTTGTGAGCAGAGCTTAGGACTGCAGTACTGCAGCTTTACCATTCTGCGCCAAAAAAACCCGCTTGCTTCTGGGCTCCGTTGTTCAACCCCCCTGTGAGAATTTGACTGAACTCTTTAAGATTTGACAAGCTTTCTAATATTTTTTCCCACCCAAAAAATGGGGAAATAACCAAAACATATCAAGCAGACAGATGGAAATCTTCATCATGCCACTGTGGCTACATAGGAGAAAGTAATTTATTTATTTTTATTTTAGGCAGTATTCCTTCTAAGCTGAGTTAGCGTGAGATAGCTCACAGTTTTTTAGCCTCTGGCTCACACATTTTTGTCTTAGCTCAGGAAGGATGACCCCAGAGCACAATAATTTCTGCATTAGCTCACAACTGTCATGCCAGCAGCTCGCAAAGTAGAATTTCTGCTCACAAGACTCTGCAGCTTAGAAGGATCATTGGATGGGAGTGAGGTTTTATTTTTGCCAAGTGTAATTCAGGAAGCATTTTAAGGTAGATGTTGAGCTGATAGAATTTAGTCCACCTTCCGATGATCTCGGGGTTGCGTGGCAGATGCAAGTAAGTTGCGCCGATCAGCTCCGGCACCTCTTTTTCTACGAAACGACCCCATCGGGCTGATATTTACCGAGTTAACAGAAGAAGAGAGCAAGGGTCTGAGAGCACCCGAAAGACTTAACAAAATTTGCGGCAGCCAAAAAACCCTGCCACAAATGTTGTAGCCTTTTAAGGTGCTCCTGGATTCTGGCTCGTTTCTTTTGCTATAGGCAGACTCACACGGCTACTCATCTTGGTCTTTATTAATTTGCTCCTTTGCTCCGGACGTGGGCAGGACCCAGGCTGGATAACACGAATGCGCAAGAAATAATCGCCTTCAAGACGACTCCACTGACAGCCATGCAAACCAGATGGACGCGCGGTCTTTGGTGTGTCCCATAATTCCCCCTTCTCCGTTCCCATTTGCAGAAAAGAATAGCTGCCTCCCTTACAGCGGTCCCTCTAAGCTGAGGTAGCGTGAGCTGGCTCACATTTTTTTTAGCTTCGGGCTCACATATTTTTGTCTTAGATCAGAAAAAAGGGCCCCCAAGCAAACTAATTGATGCAGGAGTTCACAGTTTGAATGCTGGTAGCTCACGAAGCAGAATTTTTGCTCACAAGACTTCAAAGCTCGCAGGGGTGTCAAACATGCAGTTCGGGGGCCGAATCAGGCTCCCGGAGGGCTCTTATCAGGCCCCCGAGCAACTGGCTGTCCTCTCCCTCCTTCTCCCTCTCTCTTGCTTCCTTCTGCGTCACAGCTTGCTTTGCAAGGCCTCCTGCTCAATTGCACAGGAGCTACAGAGCAAAACCTCTATTTTTTCCCATTGGCTGAGGCTCCTCCCTTGGGGAGGACTAGCTTGCTTTGCCAGGCTCTCTCAATCGCACAGCAGAGCTACTGAGCCAAGCCTCTCTTCCTTCTATTGGCTGAGGCTCCCCCCCCAGTGCCCCGGGGAAGGAAAGAAAGAGCCAGAGCTTCCTTTGCCCAGTTCCCGGGATCCCATGGGAGAAATACAAAGAATGCATCTTCAAGACCAATGGGTGCTAACGTTTTAAGCATGTTTTAAGTTTTTTAAAAATATATATTTGTGTTTGTGTCCTTTATAAAGTTTATATCTCTGCTACCTAGTCTTAAATAGGAACCCACATGGCCCGGCCCAACAAGGCCTCAGTTATGTCAGATCTGGCCCTCATAACAAATGAGTTTGACACCGCTGGCTTAGAGGGACCGTTGCTCCCTTACTTCTTTTGGGAGTCTGCAGCTGGTAAAACCTGAGCATTGAGAAGGGTGCAAACATGGAAGCAGCAGTGACCTTTTCCTGCTTACACCCACCCCGGAGACTGGCTTTCAAAGGGCAGCCCTACGGCCTCTGGATATGGAGGCTGTTTTGCTGTCATGGCAAACCACTGCAGACGGACCTCTCTCTCACCAGACCTCTTTGAACGAATGAGCACCTGTCTCTTTTCCACACAGCTACAACAATCCAAAAAGTAGCCCAATGCAAGGATGCCAGCTTCCAGGTGAGGATTCTCTGGAATTGCAGCTCATTCCCAGACTACAGAGATCGGTTCTCCTGAGAAAAGGGAGGCTTTTTGGAAGGTGGACTCCTGACAGCACTGTACCCCGCCGAGGTCTCTGTCCTCCCCAGGCTCCGCCCCCTAATCTCCAGGCGTTTCACAACCTGGAGCTGGAAGAAGACGATGGTACTGGATCTCCGAGCGGCCTACAATCTTCTTTCCCTTCCTCCCCCACAACAAACCCCCTGTGAGGTGGGTGGGGCTGAGAGAGCTCTCACAGTGGCTGCCCTTTCGAGGACAACCTCTGCCAGAGCTATGGCTGACCCAAGGCCATTCCAGCGGCTGCAAGTGGAGGAGTGGGGAATCGAACCCGGCTAGGGGGGAGCTGTCAAGCCGACGTCACGAGTAGACATGAGGATAGTATCAGAGGCCAGATTTGAGGCCGGTAGAGTCTTGCAGAGTGTCAGCCAAAATAATGGGGGTGGGGAGGATCTATGGTTTGTTACTGCAAGTCACCTGACTCCTTGCAGGCTTTGTACTGGTAATTGGGCCTCGGATTCAGCAGGAGCTCATAGAAGCACAGCTCCTGAACCTTTCTCAGAGTTCCCCCTTCTCCTCCTCCTCCTCCCCATCTACCTAGTCCATTGAATAGTAGGTGCATAGAATCATAGGGTTGGAAGGGACCTCTACGGTCATCTAGTCCAACCCCCTGCACAATGCAGGAAACACACAAACACCACCCCCTAAATTCACAGGATTTTCATCGCTGTCAGATGGCCATCTAGCCTTTGTTTCAAAACCTCCAAGGAAGGCAAGCCCACCACCTCCCGAGGAAGCCTGTTCCACTGAGGAACCGCTCTAAGTGTCAGGAATCATTGAGTTAGAAGGGACCTCCAGGGTCATCTAGTCCAACCCCCAGCACAATGCAGGAAACTCACAAACGCCCCCCTAAATTCACAGAATTTTCATTGCTGTCAAATGGCCATCTAGCCTCTGCTTATAAACCTCCAAGGAAGGAGAGCCCACCACCTCCCAAGGAAGCTCGTTCCACTGAGGAATCGCTCTAATGGTCAGGAAGTTCTTCCTCAGGTTGAGCCGTAAATGCTTTTTTGATTTAATTTCAACCCGTTGGTTCTGGTCCTGTCTTCCAGGGCCACAGAAAACAATTCCACCCCATCCTCTATAGGACAGCCCTTCAGGTCCTTGAAGATGGTGATCCTATCACCTCTCAGCCTCCTCCTCTCCAGGCTAAACATGCCCAGCTCCTTCAGTCTTTCCTCATAGGACCTGGTCTCCAGACCCCTCACCACCTTCGTCGCCCTCCTCTGGACCCCTTCCAGCTTGTCTATATCCTTCTTAAAATGTGGTGCCCAAAACTGAACACAATACTCCAGGTGAGGTCTTGCCAGAGCAGAATAAAGTGATACCAACACATCATGTGATCTGGACACTAGACTTCCGTTGATACAGCCCAAAATTGCATTCGCCTTTTTAGCCACCTGCATAACAATCCCTGGATTCAGCCAGCCAGCCACCAGGGGCTTTGCCACACCCCCAGCAGCCCTCATTAACCCCTGGAGAAGCCCCCCCCCCCCTTTCTCCACTTCTTATGTGATTTTGGGCGGCGGGTGACTTGCTGGTCTTTTGACTGGGGGGCGGCAGCCCAGGAGAACCCCAGACAACCGAAGCCTGCTTGGGCGGCAGGCCTCGCTTGCCTGGGGCTCTCCTTTCTTGCATTGGGTTGCTTTTGACTGGGGGGCCCACATATGTTAATGAGTTATGCTAATGAGCTCCACCACCTCTTTTTCTACAAAATGACCCCTGCTGGTAATTTTAAGGCTCCGTGATCCCCCCGCCATGGACAACCACAAGTAGACACACAACCTTCAGAAGTATATTGCCTGTTCTGAAGACGGATAACGTGCAGAAACAATTTTCACTGGGGAGAGGCGCAGATGAAGCAGCCCTAATAGGAGAGCTGCTTCCCTGGAGGGATCGCTCGTGACCAGGTGGCAGAACAGCTGCGGGCTTCTCCGGGGCAAGGATCTCTGGGAATAGTTGCTAGATTAGACCCTTTTCCTAGGGTGCCAACCTCCAGGTGGGGTCTGGAGATCTCCTGAAATTACAACGGATCTCCAGGTGACAGAATTCCGTTCCCTCAGAGGGTGGAATAGATGGTACCATATCCTAGCTAGGGTTGTCAATTCTGGGACTGGAAATACCTGGGGATCGGAGGACGGAGCTTGGGAGAGGGGGATTTAGGGAGGCGAGGGACCTCTAGGGTACGATGCAGTACAGCCTACGTTGGTGTGGTTAAGTGCCAGTTTGGTGTAGTGGTTAAATGCGCGGACTCTTATCTGGGAGAACCGGGTTTGATTCCCCGCTCCTCCACTTGCACCTGCTGGAACCTTGGGACACCCATAGCTCTCGCAGAGCTGTCCTTGAAAGGGCAGCCTCTGGGAAAGCTCTCTCAGCCTCACCTACCTCGCAGGGTGTCTGTTTTGGAGGGGGGGGGAGGTAAAGAAGATTGTGAGCCACTCTGAGATTCAGAGTATAGGGCAGGATATAAATCTCATATCATCATCTTCTTCTTCTTCCAAAGCAACCGTTTTCTTAAGGAGGAATGGAATACATGTACAAAATAAACCAGTAATTAATAGCTGATTTCTGTAGCCCGGAGATCAGTTGTAATTCTGGGGGATCCCCAGCCTCTACCTGGAGGTTGGCAACCCAGTTATCCTATTGAGGGCCCCTTCCCTACCTAAACCTTGACTTTCCCAGTCTTTACCAATGCTCCCTCTCAGCTGCAGAGTCGTCGAGCTGCTGGCATTAAAGTTGTGAGCGACTGCATCAGTTTGTCTGCTCACAGGGACATTTTTCCTGAGCTACGACAGCAGTGTGTGAGCCGGAGGCTAAAAGTCTGTGAACTGGCTCACGCCAACTCAGCTTCAAGGGAACATTGGTCCCCAACCCCAAATCTCCAGGCGTTTTTCACTCTGAATGTGGCACTGGCAACCCCGTATTTCTGCATTAGACTGTATGGAGCAGCCGCCTGAGGCGATGAGAGGAGAAGATGATGATGATGGATTTATATCCCGTCCTCCACTCTGAAGAGTCTGAGCGGCTCACAATCTCCTTTCCCTTCCTCCCCCACAATAAGACACCCTGTGGGGTGGGTGGGGCTGAGAGAGCTGTCACAGAAGCTGCCCTTTCAAGGGCAACCTCTGCCAGAGCTATGGCTGACCCAAGGCCGTGCTAGAAGATGCAAGTGGAGGAAGAAGAAGAAGAAGAAGAAGATGGATTTATATCCCGCCCTCCACTCCGAAGAGTCTCAGAGGCTCACAATCTCCTTTACCTTCCTCCCCCACAACAGACACCCTGTGGGGTGGGTGGGGCTGGAGAGGGCTCTCACAGCAGCTGCCCTTTCAAGGACAACCTCTGCCAGAGCTACGGCTGACCCAAGACCATTCCAGCAGCTGCAAGTGGAGGAGTGGGGAATCAAACCCGGTTCTCCCAGATAAGATTTTGCACACTTAACACTACACCAAACTGGCTCTCCAGGTGGGGGGTACAAGCAGCTTCCTCAGTTCTTCTGCGGTCACCCCTGGCTGGAAATCATGCTCACAACATCCCCTCACTGTCCCCCCTCCCGCCTGCCGTACTAGCACCGGCTTCCCTCTCTCTCTTCCTCTCCTTTCCTCTCTCTCTCTCTCCCCCCGGAGAGGATTCTCCCTCCCGGCCCTCTCCTTCTATCTGAAAGCATCCAGGATGATTTGACCTGACTCAGATCCCACGCGGGAGCCAAACCAGCCGCTCAGGCCGCAGTGTAATAAATCAGGCCGGGAAGGGCTGATTCAGCGCCAGTTGGGCCCAAAGGCTGCCGTCCCGGCTCGGTTGTGTCGATAGCTCCTCCCCCTCCCTTGGCCCGGCTGTCAGCCTCTGCAACCAAAGATGGAAAGGAAGGGAGAGCCGGGCAGGCGTTTCCTCGCTCGGGAACAGGTGGAAGGGCGGTGAAAGAAGAGAGTGCCTCTGAGGAGGTACAGAGTGCCTTTCTCTTGCCGCTGCCCTCCCCCCCCCCCAGTACCTTTGCGATTACAGAGGGGAAAACTGTCTGTTCTGCACTCTGTATTTATTCAGTTTAATTCATGGGTACCCCACCTTTCTCCGTGATGTGCATACATTGTTCTCCTGTTCTCTGTTTTATCCTGTGAAATCAGTTAAGCTCAGAGTGTGTGACCAGTCCAAGGTCACCAAGCGAGCTTCGATGGCACACGTTGGGATTTGAACCTGGGTCTCCCAGATATTAGTCCAACACTCTTTACTACACCACACTGGACCAATGTTTTTTGTTTTTTTTTAAGCTTTGGGGGCCCCAGCTGCAGTCTGATCTCCTTTTACGGAGAGCCAGTGTGGCGTAGAGGTTAGTGTGTCAGGCTAGGATCGGGGAGAGTTTGGGTCAAATCCCTTGTCTGCTGTTAAAGCTCATTGGGAGACATTGGGCCAGTCTAGCCTACTTCACAAGGTTGTTGTGAGGATAAAATGGAGATGGAGAGAATGAGGCGAGCCACTTTGGGCTCCTTTTGGGGAGAACATGAGGTATAAATGAAGTCTCATTTAAAAAAAAATGTTCTGTTATCGACTGTTACTCAGTTCTGGTCCTTGTGAAAGGGCTTCTGAGGATGCACAAAGTGCATTTCCTTCATGGTCAGAGCCCTCCTCTGTTCCAAGAATTAGAAGGTGGAGGAGGGCTCTGGGCATTAAGCACAGCAGTTCTCCCACCATTGTGTGCTCAGTTCTTCTTTCTGGCTATTCTTTCTTTCATTCTCTCCATTCATCTTTCCATCTGCCCCAAACTGGTTTTTCTCTCCACATCATCCTTTCTTCTTCTTTCTTTCTTTCTTTCTTTCTTTCTTTCTTTCTTTCTTTCTTTCTTTCTTTCTTTCTTTCTTTCTTTCTTTCTTTCTTTCTTTCTTTCTTTCTTTCTTTCTTTCTTTCTTTCTTTCTTTCTTTCTTTCTTTCTTTCTTTCTTGGTGGGGGAAGGAAAACAACTAAAATCCTGCAACTGAAAGGGGGGTTATATATAAAGTGGAGACAAAAATATAACAGCAGCGATGGCGGATCTATACTTAAGTTTCTATAAAAGTTTTCCAAATATCTAAAAATAAGTTCATGCACAATTGTCGTCTCTATGCCATACGTTGAAATATTGATAAAGTTGTCAGCTCCAAAATCCACTGTTTTATAGGGAAAAGGAAAGGTCCCCTGTGCAAGCACTAGTCGTTTCCGACTCTGGGGTGATGTTGCTTTCACAACGTTTCCACGGCAGACTTTTTACGGCAGACTTCCCCAGTCATCTACGCTTCGCCCCCCAGCAAGCTGGGTACTCATTTTACCAACCTCGGAAGGATGGAAGGCTGAGTCAACCTCGGGTTGGCTACCTGAACCAGCTTTCGCTGGGATCGAACTCAGGTCGTGAGCAGAGTTCAGAGCACGGTACTGCAGTACTGCTGCTTTACCACTCTGTGCCACGGGGCCGCTAGGATTTATAGGGAGGTGGGCATTTTTCTCTAGTGTTCTAATACAGATCTTTTAGCTGTGTTAAGGACATGGAGGGTCTATTTTCATTGGCTATCGCTTAGTTTCCAAGTGACAGGCAGAAAGTTTGAGACAGGGGTCCCCAACTTTTTAGAGCAGGTGGAATTCTGACACAGGGTGGTGGACACCACCTCAAAATGGCCGCCATGGAAGGCAGAGCCAGCTACGACCACAGAGGAAGCCCAAGTTGCGGGGGGACAAGAGGAGTAAATATTTAAAATACACTGCGAAAGAGGAGCCAGAGAGAGAATAAAACCAATGTTTTAGCGGCAGCCGTCACCACAGCAGTTCAGAAGCCCTGCCCAACAACTTTCTAAAAATACTTGGAGAGTGCCAGGAAAGGAGTTGGCACCTTTGTCACCATGTCGGGGACCCCCTGTTCAAAAATACACAGGCAGCCTTAGAAATCAACGGCCATTCTGCTACAGAACACCTGTCTATGGAGTGGATTCTTCCCAGGGCCGGCGCCAGGCTTTTCGGCACCCTAGGTGAGGCCCCTTCCTCCCGTGATTTCCGACATTGACCTTCCGCAGGCGACAGACACACCATGTCAGAAGGGATCGACGCCCAGCCTGTAGCCCGGGGCTTCCCGGGTGGAGCTCCGCGTCTCCTGCTGGAGCCTCCTGCTGCGCGAGGAGACCATCAAACCGGACCCCTGCGTGATGCTCCAGTTGTTCAGCGACGGGCAGTGGAATGAGGTACAGGCTCTGCTCTCTGCTCCTTGCTGGGCGGGATCCGAACCCACCCTCTTGGCCTCTACTGACCGCCGGCCCTGTGTGTGTCTCTCTGTTCCCTCAGGTGGGGCGCTCCGAGGTCCTGCGCGGCTCCCAGAACCCGTCTTCGCCACACGTCTTCTCCCTGGACTACTTTTTTGAAGAGATGCAGATTTTGAAATTCGAAGTGTTCGACGCCGGCGGGGAGGGTGCTGAAGATGGGGGGTCTGAGCTGGGGCCTCTCTTAGGGCAGTCGAATGCTCTTTGGGGCAGGTAAGGCTGCCCCCAGTAGACGTGGGTCTTCCTCCGCTGACTGTTGGGGGGTGGGGGAAGATCACACAGCAGAGGGGCACTGCCTGTGCCAGGTAATGTTGATATGTTGGGTGTAAGGAGACCTGCCTTGCTGGCTCAGCCCATAGGCCAGTCTTTCTGTCCATCACATTTTTTAGCCCACCATTGGCTGCCTCAGAATGGCCCTTACAACAACCCTATGAGGTAAATTAGCATGAGGGAGTTTGAGTAGTCCATCACCTGGTGGTTTTGTGGCAAGGGGGGTAGGGGCCGGAGTCTGGGTATCCCCTGGTCCAACTCGCTAGCCACTAGGAGGGACCTGCATGGTAACTTTGTTAGTTTGCCAACCTTCAAGTGGACACCCTACTAGCGAGAGAAGGTCACACAATGTCTATGTGTAAAATGGTATCTTGTGACTTAAGTTACTATGGACTACTACTACACACACAATTTATTATGAAGGCAGTCTGAAAATATAACCATACAATAGCCACGCTCTCAAAAGTCTCAAATAGTACAAACGGATAAAAGGAAGTACTTCTTCGCCCAAAGGGTGATTAGCATGTGGAAATTCACTGCCACAGGAGGTGGTGGCGGCTACAAACATAGCCAGCTTCAAGAGGGGATTGGATAAAATATGGAGCAGAGGTCCATCAGTGGCTATTAACCACAGTGTGTTTGTGTGTGTGTAATATATATGTGTATGTATATATATTGGCCACTGTGTGACACAGAGTGTGGGACTGGATGGGCCTTTGGCCTGATCCAACACGGCTTCTCTTATGTTCTTAAGTGACACAGAGTGTTGGACTGGATGGGCCACTGACCTGATCCAACATGGCTTCTCTTATCTTCTTATGTGACACAGAGTGTTGGACTGGATGGGCCATTGGCCTGATCCAAACAGGGCTTCTCTTATGTTCTTATGTGACACAGAGTGACTGGATGGGCCCTTGGCCTGATCCAACATGGCTTCTCTTATGTTATGTTCTTAAATTCATTGATATAGTTCCCAAAAATATATATAAAATTGTTCTAAACTGTATCAATGAATTTTTACTATTTGAGAGGGTGGCTATGGTATGGTTATATTTTCAAACTGTCTTCTTAATAAATTGTGTGTGTAGTAGTAGTCCATAGTAATTTAAGTCACCGCATATCATTTTAGACATAAGCTCTAAGTGGAGCCTGGAGATCTGCTGAATTATAACTGATTTCCAGAGAAAAGACAGGTTTCCCTGGACAAAATGACTGTTTTGGACTGGATACCCCACTAAGGGACCTGCCCTCCTCACCCTCCACCCCCCAAATCTCCTGGAATTTACCAACCTAGAATTGGCAACAATGTCAAAGGTACCACATGTTCCCTGACACCCGTTTCTGGGGCTCTTACACAAGCCATGTGCCATTTTGCACATGAGGAAAGGTATTGTGCTAAGAGTACAAAGCAGCTCGATGTTTCAGAAAACAAAAGATTCCCTCACAGTGCCTGAAGGAGGAAGATGTGAAACAGAGGGCTTTCCAGCAAGGTTGCCTTCATGGCAAAAAAAGACCCTCCACCCACACTTGGTGTCTTGGCACTAAAAGTTCTCCCCAAACAGAGCTGGCCTGTTGTTGGCTGTTGTGAGGAACCAACAAGAGCCAGAAGTGCGGCTCAGTTCTGCTTGCAGGGAAAGATTGGCAGAGAACCAAACTGTGGATTAGGGTTCGATCGTTCTGTGGTAAATCCGCGAGGAACGGCGTCCATCTTTGCTTCTCTTAATTAAGGGGGAGAAGTCAGGCCTTGAACTGAGAGCCAGGGCGACCGAAGTGGCGAGAGAGTCAGACCTAGGATTTGGGAGATGCGGGTTTGAATTCCCACGCTGCTGTAGCAGACCACTGGGTTACCTTGGGCCAGTCATGAACTCTGAGCCTTCTAACCCCTACCTTAAAAGGTTGTTGTGAGGAGAAAAATGGCAGAGAGGAGAAAGTTGAAAGCCTCTTTGGGTCCCCATAGGGGGGGAAATGGGGATAGAAATGAAGGAAATTAATTAATACATTCTGTATTGCTGTCTTATCATGTGTGTGGATATGCAAAAGCAATTTTCTTCGGGAGGAGGCAAGCAAAATTCCTTCCTTCCTTCCCTTCCTTCCTTCCTTCCTTCCTTCCTTCCTTCCTTCCTTCCTTCCTTCCTTCCTTCCTTCCTTCCTTCCTTCCTTCCTTCCTTCCTTCCTTCCTTCCTTCCTTCCTTCCTTCCTCTGGCCTATGACTAATGCCGCCTTTTCTTTTGTCCTTGTGGCGCAACTATCGCCGACTCCCAGATCGTCTCTCAGACCAAAGCCACCAAGCAGCTGTCGCTGGCAAGTGGAGAGCCCACAGAGAACTCGACCATCACGGTACAGAATCCCCCTCGGAGTGGGAGAGGGGAGGACAGAGAACAGATGTGCCTCTTAAGGGGCAAGGCAGGCCAAGGAGAAAATCAAGGGCTGGCCTTTCGAAAAGAGGGTGGTGAGAAGCCAGGCCTAGTAGCCAAGGCGCCGGCGGAAGAATGAGTTGAGGGCGGCATTTGGGGGGGGGGGTGGATAGGAAAAGAGATATGAGAACAAGGGATCTGCTGGGCTTCCTTGGACCTCTTTTTCCATGTCTTCGTATCCATGGGCACCGTTGTGAGGGAACTCCGGCCTAGTGAAGCCACTAGATCTGAGGTCTGGAAGACGTTTGCCTTCTGCTGTTATATGTGACCGGAGTTTGATTCCCCACTCCTCACTTGCAGCTGCTGGAATGGCCTTGGGTCAGCCATAGCTCTGGCAGAGGTTGTCCTTGAAAGGGCAGCTGCTGTGAGAGCCCTCTACAGCCCCACCCACCTCACAGGGTGTCTGTTGTGGGGGGAGGAAGGTAAAGGAGATTGTGAGCCACTCTGAGTCTCTGTCCTAGGAAGGGCAGCTGCTGTGAGAGCTCTCTCAGCCCCACCCATCTGGCAGGGTGTCTGGAGAAGATATAGGAGATTGTGAGCTGCTCTGAGTCTCTTGATTCAGAGAGAAGGGCGGGGTATAAATCTGCAGTCTTCTTCTTCTTGCTAAGTGGTAGATGGGAGACTCAATGATGGAAAATATTCCCCCCACAATTCAGCTCTCCCCTTCCAGGAGAGTATGAGCCCTTATGAGCAGGGCGATTTTCCTGTCCCCCGCCTATCTCTTCCTCCTAATAATGCTGCCCCCTGGGCCTTACGTACCCCTTCAGTGAAGTTGAACACAGTGGTCCTGTTCATGATGTTGGGGAGCGAGGCAATTGCCTTCTTTTCCATTGCCCGTGGATGTTGTGAACCTCGGGGGCATATTTGTTTATCTGCCTGGGCTCTTTTCTTTGCAGATCGAAGCGGAGGAGGTCTCCCGGACCAATGAGTTTGTGCAGCTGGAATTTCACGGCCAGGAATTGGATGACAAGGTAGGCACAGAGAGGAACGCTGGTCCTACGGGCACTACCAGGCCCAGCCCTAGACTGTTTGGCAACCCCCTGGGCAAGGCTAACTCTCCCCCCCCCCACCCGCACTGATAATGTCATCGAATCACATGGGGGATGTCCAATTTGGCGCGGCCTTCTGAGGGCACCAAATTGGACATAAGAACATAAGAGAAGCCATGTTGGATCAGGCCAAAGGCCCATCCAGTCCAACACTTCTGAGTCACGTAAGAACAGAAGAGAAGCCATGTTGGATCAGGCCAAAGGCCCATCCAGTCCAACACTCTGTGTCACATAAGAACATAGAGAAGCCATGTTGGATCAGGCCAAAGACCCACCCAGTCCAACACCTCTGTGTCACATAAGAACATAAGATAAGCCCTGTTGGATCAGGCCAAAGGCCCACCCAGTCCAACACTCTGTGTCACATAAGAACATAAGAAAAGCCATGTTGGATCAGGCCAATGGCCCATCCAGTCCAACACTCTGAGTCACGTAAGAACAGAAGAGAAGCCCTGTTGGATCAGGCCAAAGGCCCACCCAGTCCAACACTCTTGTGTCACATAAGAACATAAGAGAAGCCATGTTGGATCAGGCCAATGGCCCATCCAGTCCAACACTCTGAGTCACATAAGAACAGAAGAGAAGCCATGTTGGATCAGGCCAAAGGCCCCACCCAGTCCAACACTCTGTGTCACGTAAGAACATAAGAGAAGCCCTGTTGGATCAGGCCAATGGCCCCTCCATTCCAGCACTCTGTGTCACATAAGAAACAGAAGAGAAGCCATGTTGGATCAGGCCAATGGGCCCATCCAGTCCAACACTCTGAGTCACATAAGAGAAGCCATGTTGGATCAGGCCAATGGCCCATCCAGTCCAACACTCTGTGTCACATAAGAACATAAGAGAAGCCATGTTGGATCAGGCCAATGGCCCATCCAGTCCAACACTCTGAGTCACATAAGAGAAGCCATGTTGGATCAGGCCAATGGCCCATCCAGTCCAACACTCTGTGTCACATAAGAACATAAGAGAAGCCATGTTGGATCAGGCCAATGGCCCATCCAGTCCAACACTCTGAGTCACATAAGAGAAGCCATGTTGGATCAGGCCAATGGCCCATCCAGTCCAACACTCTGTGTCACATAAGAACATAAGAGAAGCCATGTTGGATCAGGCCAAAGGCCCATCCAGTCCAACACTCTGTGTCACACAGTGGCCAAAAAAACCAAGTGCCATCCAGGAGGTCCATCAGTGGGGCCAGGACACTAGAAGCTCTCCCACTGTTGCCCCCACCAAGCACCAAGAATACAGAGCATCACTGCCCCAGTCAAGAGAGTTCCAACAATATGCTGTGGCTAGTAGCCACTGATGGACCTCTGCGCCATATGTTTATCCAATTTCCCTCTTGAAGCTGTCTTTGCTTGTAGCCGCCGCCACCTCTCCTGTGGCAGTGAATTCCCACGTGTTACTCACCCTTTGGGTGAAGAAGTACTTCCTTTTATCAGTTCTGACTTGAACTGCTCAGCTATTTCATTGAATGTCCATGGGTTCTTGTGTTGTGAGAGAAGGAGAAAAGTACTTCTTTGGTTCTTGTGTTGTGAGAGAAGGAGAAAAGTACTTCTTTCTCTGCCTTCTCTACCCATGCATCCCCATGTGACTAGATGACAGTTGCCTCATTTGCCTAGCGGAACGTCCGGCCCTAGGCACCGCTGAGTTTTGAGAGGAAGAGATCAGTGGCATCTGAAAGCTTGTAACATTTGTTTTTGAAGTTTGGGCCCAATATTCTGTCTCCACACTGCTGTTTCTAAACAAGGTAGAAAAGTCTGGAGGACCCCTGGGCTGTAGTAATGCTATAGCATGCGGGACTCCGCCCCCCCGGGCTATAGCACGGGTGGCCAAACTGTGACTCGGAGCCACATGGGGTTCTTTCACACATATCGTGCAGCTCTCAGAGGTCGAGGAGGAACTTAATGCAGGTTTGCTCTCAAATAAGCATGCTCAGCACTGGGACCTCAGTTTTCTTATGAGTGCTGACCTGTAAGTAAGTGACTGTTTCTTTTGTGTGTGAAGTGGGGAAGGAGGAGGAAGTAGGCAAGCTCTTCTCCACCACAGAAGTCGCCCGGAGACCTAGAGCAGGAAAGAGAGTGCAAGAGCCGAAGGAGGGATGGAATTAAAGAAAGCTGCGCAGGGGTTCCCCCTTAGTTTCACAGCTCCTTCTAGCATGGTTGTGTTGTTCCTTGCTGTCAAGGCGAAGATTGAGGCATAACGATGCAAACAGTGGTCAGTGATTCCTATGATAACATCTGTGTTTCCTTCTCCCATTGGTGCCAAAAAATAATCCCCTAACCTTTCCCTATGCTGGTCTTATGGGGGCTGTTATTCCATCTTTTGTTTTTACGAAAGTCTCCTAGCATGGCTGTGTTGTAAAGTGCATACACTTGCATTTTATCTTTCTGTGCAAAGAAAGCATTAAGAGTTTTTAAAAAGCCGCACGTATAATATTTATTCGTGTCTCGCGGCTCTCAAACATCTGATGTTTATTCTGTGCGGCTCTTACGTTAAGCCACCCCTGGGCTATAATAACACTGTATACATCCTACTGCAGTGTGCTTGCATCTGTTTGAACTTATTCCTCCTTCCACATAGGATTTCTTCAGCAAGTCCGACCCCTTCCTGGAGATCTACAAGGTGAACAGCAACAACATGGAGCAGCTAGTTTGGAGGACAGAGGTGAGGGCAGTAACAGGTTTGGAGGACTGAACACAGTTTCCTGGGCAGGAGGAGGCGCTCAGAGCATGAGGGAAACAAACCGAAACCAGGGGGTGAGAAGACCAGGCAAAGAAAGGAGCTGCCAAGGAATCAAACCGGCCAGGCCAATTTGTTTAGAAGATGGAGCGGTCGCTGCTCCAGAGGTCTGCTCGAAGCAGTTCCCAAAGCGAAAAAAGAAAGCTCATTAATTAAATGACTGCGCTTAAATAAATGCAGGCGCTGCAAATCGACAGGAGTCTTCGCCCGGAGTTTCTTTTTTTCCCATCCAAGCTGTTGAGGAGAGGAAGAAGCTGGCATATTCCTCTCCTTTCCCTCCGAGGCCTTTCCCTTTTCCTGCCTCTAGACAGATTTGCAGACTTCCCTGGGCGAAGGGAGTCGAAACGTTTTTAAAAGCGATAAATCGTAAAGCAGGTGCGGGGATTTCGGGGGGTGAGATCGGGAGTCGACTTGGAAGGTGGTGGATCAGCCGTTGAAAGTAGGGTTGCCAACCTCCAGGTGATGGCTGGAGATCTGGGATTACAACTGTTCTTGAGGCAAAAGATAGCAGCTGCCTGGAGATAGCAGCTGCTTTGGAAGTTGGATTCTAGGACTGCCCCCCACCAAATCTCCAGGAATTTTCCGAGCTGAAGCTGGCAACCCTAGGCAGAGGGCCACAGGCTCGGTCCCGCATTTGGGGGTCGTTTTGTAGCAAAACAGGTGGTGGAGCTCATTAGCATATCTCATTAGCATATGCCTCCACCCCACCAGCCAAAAGCAACCTGACGCAAGAAAGGAGAGCCCCGGGCGAGCAAGGCCTGTTTGGGCTGGCTAGGATCCAGTCAGCCCAAGCAGGCCTCGCTCGCCTGGGGCTCTCTTGGGCCACCGCACTCCAGTCACAAGGCCAGCAAGCCACCCAAAATCAATAAGAAGTGGAGAAAGGGTGGCACAGGCTTCTCCAAGGGTTAATGAGGGCTGCTGGGGGCGTGGCAAAGCCCCTGGTGGTTGGCTGGCTGCCTGCTCTCCTAATCCAGGGATTGTTATGCAGCTGCACCTGCTATTCAATGGACAAGGTAGGTGGGGAGGAAGAGGGGGAACCCTCCGAAAGGTTCAGGTGCTGCACCCCTGTGATCTTCTGCTGGATCTGAGACCTGCCTGCATCTGAGGTAACGTTTTGTGTGTCGTTTCTCTTCCTGTTCTGTGCCAGGTGGTGAAGAACAACCTGAGCCCTCGGTGGGAGGCCTTCCGGGTCTCCCTGCAGTCTTTGTGCAGCTGCGACCCGGACAAGAGCATCAGGGTGAGCCTGGGGGTTGTGTCCCTGGCAGGGAGAAGATCGAGGGAGAAAAAGATTGGGGTGGATATTGGGCTGAGACCCCAAGACTCTGAAGGCAGGGGCTGGTTGCCCAAGTCATATCTGACATCCAGCGGTGGGAAGTGCTTTATCTCTGAAGGCGGGTTTGGAGCCGCAGGAAAAAAGCCGTGTTACCAGCCATGCTCTCTAGCATAGGCTGTGGGAGCTAGCTGTGAATCAGAAAGAAGAAGACTGCAGATTTATACCCTGCCCTTCTCTCTGAATCAGAGACTCAGCGGCTTACAGTATCCTTTATCTTCTTCCCCCACAACAGACACCTTGTGAGGTGCGTGGGGCTGAGAGAGCTTTCCAGAAGCTGCCCTTTCAAGGACAACTCCTGCAAGAGCTACGGCTGACCCAAAACACTCTGTGTCACATAAGAACATAAGAGAAGCCATGTTGGATCAGGCCAATGGCACATCCAGTCCGACACTCTGTGTCACATAAGAACAGAAGAGAAGCCATGTTGGATCAGGCCAATGGCCCATGCAGTCCAACACTCTGTGTCACATAAGAGAAGCCATGTTGGATCAGGCCAGTGGCCCATCCAGTCCAACTCTCTTTGTCACATAAGAAAATAAGAGAAGCCATGTTGGATCAGGCCAATGGCCCATCCACTCTGAGTCACATATGAACATAAGAGAAGCCATGTTGGACCAGGCCAGTGGCCCATCCAGTCAACACTCTGTGTCACATAAGGACATAAGAGAAGCCATGTTGGATCAGGCCAAAGGCCCATCCAGTCCCAACACTCTGTGTCACATAAGAACATAAGAGGAGCCATGTTGGATCAGGCCAATGGCCCATCCAGTCCAACACTCTGTGTCACATAAGAGGAGCCATGTTGGATCAGGCCAATGGCCCATCCAGTCCAACACTCTGTGTCACACAGTGGCCAAAAAACCCAAGTGCCATCAGGAGGTTCACAAGTGGAGCTAGAGACCTTTCCACTTTGCCCCCTCCCAAGCACCAAGAATACAGAGCATCACTGCCCAGACACTTTCAATAATATGCTGTGGCTAATAGCCACTGATGGACCTCTGCTCCATATGTTTATCCAATCCCCTCTTGAAGCTGGCTATGCTTGTAGCCGCCGCCACCTCCTGCGGCAGTGAATTCACATGTTAATCACCCTTTGGGTGAAGAAGGACTTCCTTTGATCCGTTCTAACCCGACTGCTCAGCAATTGCCCGTTTGCACCTGTGGCTCTTTGGTTTTTGTAGGGCTGGGGGAGTCGGCCGAGGCAGGCGCCCACCTCCAGCTGGGGCATTTCTCCCTGATGCCTCATTCTCGCTTTCTTCTTTCCAGTGCATCATTTACGATCACGACTCCAGTGGAAAGCATGACTATATTGGCGAATTCAGCACCACCTTCCAAGAGATGCTGCAGGCTTCTGCAGGAGAAGAGGTAATGAACTGGGAAGAGGGGGCATGCTGGGAGGGGCAGGAATCAGGGCACAGGAAAGAAAAACAGATGTGGGCATTGCAACCGGGTGACATTATGTGGTCAGGGCCAGCCCTAGAATGTCTGGCACCCTAGCTAGGGCTAACTTCTCGTCCCGTCCCCCCTGCACTGATAACATCACAGAGTCACATAGGGTGCCCAGTTCAGCGCCCCAGAGGGCTGGCATCCTAGGCGATAGCCTGTTTTTGCTTAGTCAAACCAAAAACCTCTGGGGGTATATGTGATCTAAAATTACTAGGCTGTAATGTCCATATGGTGTATCAAAATGTTTAATAAACCAGATGTCTCATAGACGTCAAAAAAGGCTCAGTCAGGCTTACAATTTTTTTGTCGGCTGTAGAATTGTTGTGGAGACCTTCAAGTGCCGTGGAAAAGAACAAAATTGAGCGTCGGATTAATTTTTGGGTTTTCTTAGTACATCCCAAGCCTGAAGGAATTGATGAATGAAACAGGAATTGCACATTAAGAATCCTGTCGCAATCTACAGTTTTGGGGATTGGAAGATAACGTGTTCTATTGTGAACGAGACCTGTGAGTCGGGTTGCCAAGTCCAATTCAAGAAATATCTGGGGAGTTTGGGGGTGGAGCCAGGAGACATTGGGGCGGAGCCAGGAGCAAGGGTGTGACAAGCATAATTGAACTCCAAGGGAGTTCTGGCCATCACATTTAAAGGGACGGCACACCTTTTAAAATGCCTTCCTTCCATAGGAAATAATGAAGGATAGGGGCACCTTCTTTTGGGGCTCATATAATTGGACCCCTGGTCCAATCGTTTTGAAACTTGGGGGGTATTTTGGGAGAGGCAGTAGATGCTGTACTGAAAATTTGGTGCCTCTACCTCAAAAAAACAGCCCCCCCTGAGAGTCCCCGATACCTCTAGATCAATTCCCCATTATACCCTATGAGAATCGATCTCCACATAGGGAATAATGAAGTGCCAGCAGACGTTTCCTTCCCTCTCTCCCCTCCACGCCTCTGTTTCTGGCAGGGATTGGCCTCTCTCCTCACGAGTTGCTGCCAGCTTCTTCCAAGTAACACAGACACCCCATCCCAAGAGGAGGCCTTTCAATCGGAGACTGAAGCCTCCGGAGGTGGAAAGTCACATGGTGGCTGTGGGGGCGGGGCTTCCCCCCGCTGGTCAGCTGACTGGGGGCGGGAAGGAGCCTGGGAAAGCGGAAGAACCCCCGCTGGGACCTAGGGATTGGCAAGCCTAGCTTTAAGAGACATTTCTATGAGACATCTAGTTTATTAAACATTTTGATATCCAGTATGGACATTACAGCCCAGTAATTTTGGATCACATCTACTCCCAGAGGTTTTTGGTTTGCCTCTTGTTCATGTGATTTTTCGTCTTGTTTTTGTTTCTTTTTGCTTAGTGGTAGGGCCAGCCCTTTATGTGGCGCTAGACAAGCCATGCTATGGGCCCCTGGCTTCTGGAGAAATGACAGATGGATAAAACGGAGGGGACACTGCAGAAGTCAGGGGTGGCCAATGGTAACTCTCCAGATGGTTTTTTTGCCTACAACTCCCATCAGCACCAGCCAGCATGGCCAATGGCTGGGGCTGATGGGAGTTGTAGGCAAAAAAATACCTCTCTAGAGCTATCGTTGGCCACCCCTGGCATAAGTCATCCGGAGGTTTCTCAGGAGGGAGGGATAGAGAGAGCTTCCACTTCAGGAGTTCTCAACCGTTTTGAGCCCTGCAAGCAACTTTAGGAATTCCGACACAATGACACAACTTTGAGCCTGGGAGACATTCTGACACAGGGACACGACTTAGGAGTTCTGGGCACAGCCACAACATGGCTGCTGCAAAATGGCTGCCAGAGGCAACGGAACCAGCCGCAAAATGGCTGCCCCAGCTTACCCTCAGTCATCCAGTGTAGAGCCTTGTGCTGTGCGGCTGCCAAGCAATGTTTTAAAAATCTCTGCTCAGCCAGTCGGGATACTTGCTGGGCAAAAGCCCCACCCACTTTCTAAAAATACTTCGCAAACACCAAGAAATAGGGTTGCCAATCCCCAGGTGGCGGCAGGGGATCCCCCGGTTTGGAAGCCCTCCCCTTTCTTCAGGGTCAGCAGAAAGATGGGGGGGGGGGAAGAGAAATGTCTGCTGGGTACTCCATTATTCCCTATGGAGACCGATTCCCATAGGGTATAATGAAGAATTGATCTGCAGGTATCTGGAGCTCGGGGATGGGGGCTGTGTTTTGAGATAGAGGCACCAAATTTGCAGCATAGCATCCAGTGCATCTCCCCAAAATACCCTCCAGGTTTCAAAAGGATTGGACCAGGGGGTCCAATTCTATGAGCTGCAAAAGAAGGTGCCCCTATCCTTCATTATTTCCAATGGAGGGAAGGCATTTAAAAGATGGCCAGAACTCCCTTTGGAGTTCAATTATACTTGTCGTAACCTTGCTCCTGGCTCCACCCCCAAAGTCCCCAGCTATTTTTTGATTTGCACTTGGCAACCCTACCAAGAAAGGTGTTGATGGGCGCTTCATACCTGCAACTCTTGTTATTTCCCCCTCCCAACTGAAAGAAAAGAAAGCCCTGCAATCTCTTATATCTTCTCCCGCAACGACACTCTGTGAGGTGTGTGGGGCTGAGAGGGCTCTCACAGCAGCTGCCCTTTCAAGGACAACTCCTGTGAGAGCGATGGCTGACCCAAGGCCATTCCAACAGCTGCAAGTGGAGGAGTGGGGAATCAAACCTGGTTCTCCCAGATAAGAGTCTGCACACTCAACCACTACACCAAACTGGCTCTCTGAACCACTACAGAGAGCCCCCCAGAAACTGACGGTGGGAGGAAATGGCATGATTTGAACGCAGCAGCAGCGCTTGCTGATTTGCCCCCTGCCCCAGGCATCACTACCTTTGGCTTATAGTAGTAGAAACGGAAAGTGAATGCCTGAGTACTCTATATACCATCACAAATGCTATTGAAACTGATATAAATACAGAGACCATGCATAAAGTTGCCAAATTTTGTTCCCATGCAATCAAATTCCATTTTATGGTTCTTACAAATTAATGTCGAGGTAACAGATTATAATTTTAACCTGTGTATTCTAGTTAATATTTTTTCTGGAGCTGTCTAATTTTTAATTTTTTTTAAATTATATGTGCTATATTTATTAAGCTAGAAGATGTTTGACCACTACTGTATTATTTGTCATATCTCATTATTTGTACTAATGTCCTATATTTTATTTTCACATTTATTTTTTAAATAGTTTACGTTTCACCTATTTAGGTCCATCTTGATTTTTACAATTTTTATGTGGCTGTTGTTGGCCTGCGTTGTGCTGTGTGTATTTGGTCATGAACCGTAATAAAGCAAACTGAACTGAAAGTGACCCTGCTCAACTCAGGGCAGCTGGTTAGGATAAGAGCGAGGGCATCAAAACCAGCGCTTCTGGGTCCATTCAGTCACACTTTTTCTCCTCGGCTTTATGTATGACCAGAGTCCCGTTTTCCATGGCAGGTCAAATGGGCGTGCATCAACCACAAGTACCTTGAGAAGAAGAAACATTACAAGAACTCGGGGCACATCGTCCTCACTCAGTGCAAGGTGAGCCGCCAGGGCGAGAAAGGCTCACGCGCAGTCGTGGCAGTGGAGGGGGGGCAAAGATTGGGACTGGGGCTATGGCATGGCACTCAGGCGCCTGGTACTCTTTGTCCTTGCACCTTTGTTCTGGACAGTCTTCAAGGGCAGCCCCAAGTAGAGTACATTGCAGTAATCTATAGCTTCTGGACTATAACATATGAACATATGAAGCTGCCTTCTACTGAATCAGACCCTCGGTCCATCAAAGTCAGTCTTGTCTACTCAGACTGGCAGCGGCTCTCCGGGGTCTCAAGCTGAGTTTTTTCGCGCCTATGTGCCTGAACCCTTTTTAGTCGGAGATGCCAGGGATTGGACCTGGGACCCTCTGCTAACCCAGCAGATGCTCTACCACTGAGCCACCATCCCTCCCCAAGTAGAGTACATTGCAGTAATCTATAGCTTCTGGACAGTCTTCAAGGGCAACCCCAAGTAGAGTACATTGCAGTTATTTATAGCTTCTAGATAGTCTTCAAGGGCAACCCTAAGTATTGTAGTAATCTATAGCTTCTGGACAGTCTTCAAGGGCAACCCCAAGTAGAGTACATTGCAGTAATCTATAGCTTCTGGACAGTCTTCAAGGGCAACCCCAAGTAGAGTACATTGCAGTAATCTATAGCTTCTGGACAGTCTTCAAGGGCAACCCCAAGTAGAGTACATTGTAGTAATCTAACCTAGCTGTTACCAGGGTGTGCACCGCCAGAGGATTATTGCAACACGTGATCATTTTTCTGTTGTTGCCGCCCACCGTGGGTCCTTTCTGCATCAGGAGAAAAGTGGGAAACGTCAGTAGCCTTACTCTCTCTCTCTCTCGGCTTGGCTTCGCGAACGAAGATTTAAGAAGGGTGCAATAGTCCACATTTGCTGCAGGCTCGCTGGTGGCTGACAAGACCAATGTGGGAAAGGCAGGTCCGGCCACAGCGGCTGCAGGGAAAAGTCTGATTTAGGGTTGGTCCTGTAGCAGTGCGATTCTTCCTCAATCTCCTTTTGTCCTCAAGACCAGCTATGCGTGTGTTCTCAAAGGAAGAGACAGCCTGGTGGATGGTGTGCCTCCATGCTTTGCGATCTGAGGCTAGGTCAGACCACTGGTGATGGTTGATGTGACAGGTGCTAAGGGATTTCTTCAAGGAGTCCTTGTACCTCTTCTTTGGTGCCCCTCTATTTCGATGGCCGGTGGAGAGTTCGCCATACAGGGCAATCTTGGGAAGGCGGTGGTTTTCTATCCTAGAAATATGCCCTGCCCAGCGCAGCTGCGTCTTCAACAGCAGTGCCTCGATGCTGGTAACCTCTGCCCGCTTGAGGACTTCAGTGTTGGTCACAAAGTCACTCCAGTGGATGTTGAGGATGGTGCGAAGGCAGCGCTGATGAAAGCGCTCAAGGAGTCGCAGGTGATGACGGTATAAAACCCACGATTCGGAGCCGTAGATGAGGGTTGTCATCACAACCGCTTTGTAAACATTGATCTTTGTGCCTTTTTTCAGATGCTTGTTGCTCCACACTCTTTTGTGCAGTCGGCCAAAGGCACGGTTTGCCTTTGCCAGCCTGTTGTCAATCTCCTTGTCGATCTTGGCATCTGAGGAGATGATGCACCCCAGGTAGCTGAACTGCTGGACTGTCTTCAGAACTGATTCACCCACAGTGATGCAGGGAGGGTGATAATCTTCCTGGGGTGCAGGCTGGTGGAGAACTTCTGTCTTCTTCAGACTAACTTCTAGGCCGAATAGCTTGGCAGCCTCTGCAAAGCAGGACGTCATATGCTGCAGAGCTGATACCGAGTGGGAGACGAGTGCAGCATCATCAGCAAATAGTAGCTCTCGGATGAGTTTTTCCATTGTCTTGGAGTGGGCCTTTAGTCGCCTCAGGTTGAACAGGCTGCCATCGGTGCGATAGCGGACTATATAACTAAATAACTCTCCAGGGGGCCAGTTTACTCAGTAAACGGGAGCAGGTGGAAGGTTGATCCTTTCCTCTCCTATTGCCAGGGAGCTGATCTACCCTGCTCCTACTTAGGGAAGTTTAACAAGATGGGGATAGCAGATCGCCAATGTATTCTCTGGCCTTTAAGTTCCGTCCAGATAATGCTGAACATAAAAAGCTGCTGCATGCTGAGTCAGACGGTTCGTCCACCTTCCTTGGTGTTGCCTTCCAGGTCCTTAGATAGGCTAGTGCCTTTCCCAAGGCTGTGATGTGGCTTTGGAGGTGCAAAGGATAGGATCCGAGACTTTCGGACATGCAACGCAGGCGTTCTGCTGATGAATGACCCCCCCAGGCTACGAACAGACCGTTGTCGTTGATGTTCTTAAACTGGCAAACGCTTAATTAGCATTAACAGCAAAGGGGGGGGGGGATGTGTTGCTTTGTACTGTTGGACGGAGCACCAAAGCAATTATGAAATTGCCTTTGAAGTCTCGGGCGATTTCTTGAACCTGAATCAGAACCACAGATGGGGTTTTTTTTTAATTGCTGTCTGACGGAGTGGCAGGGGAGAAGAAGCAATTTGCATCCCCCTGCGGGGCTTGTTTGTGGGGAAAGGAAGGTGGGGCAGAAAGAAGCAAGGGGGAGAGAGGTGAAGGTTTGTTAGACAAACAAAGGCAGGGAGGGGAGAAAGATATCAGCTCTGGCGTTTGAGGGGAGGCACAGCCAGTGAGGGTGGAGTTAAAGTAGTGCATGCGGAGGTCTTGAAAAAAAGACTCGGGTAGCTCTCAGCCTGAGTTTCTGGTTTCACACTGAAAGTCTCCTTTGGATATGATTCCCAGTGGATGTTCTGACCTGGGCACCTGTATAGAGAAATTGTTTAGGGACTTTGCACTGCAATTTAGACAGGTAACCCGTCCTATTTAATACCAGACACACTGATAAGGACTGCTGTTGGAACCTTTTATTGCGCATGGACCAAGAAACCATCTCAGAATTCTGCACCTAAGAGTATTCTGCACAATAAGAGAAGCCATGTTGGATCAGGCCAACGGCCCATCCAGTCCAACACTCTGTGTCACATAAGAACATAAGAGAAGCCATGTTGGATCAGGCCAACGGCCCATCCAGTCCAACACTCTGTGTCACATAAGAACATAAGAGAAGCCATGTTGGATCAGGCCAACGGCCCATCCAGTCCAACACTCTGTGTCACATAAGAACATAAGAGAAGCCATGTTGGATCAGGCCAACGGCCCATCCAGTCCAACACTCTGTGTCACATAAGAACATAAGAGAAGCCATGTTGGATCAGGCCAACGGCCCATCCAGTCCAACACTCTGTGTCACATAAGAACATAAGAGAAGCCATGTTGGATCAGGCCAATGGCCCATCCAGTCCAACACTCTGTGTCACATAAGAACATAAGAGAAGCCATGTTGGATCAGGCCAATGGCCCATCCAGTCCAACACTCTGTGTCACATAAGAACATAAGAGAAGCCATGTTGGATCAGGCCAATGGCCCATCCAGTCCAACACTCTGTGTCACGTAAGAACATAAGAGAAGCCATGTTGGATCAGGCCAATGGCCCATCCAGTCCAACACTCTGTGTCACGTAAGAACATAAGAGAAGCCATGTTGGATCAGGCCAATGGCCCATCCAGTCCAACACTCTGTGTCACGTAAGAACATAAGAGAAGCCATGTTGGATCAGGCCAATGGCCCATCCAGTCCAACACTCTGTGTCACATAAGAACATAAGAGAAGCCATGTTGAATCAAGCCAATGGTCCATCCAGTCCAACACTCTGTGTCACGTAAGAACATAAGAGAAGCCATGTTGGATCAGGCCAATGGCCCATCCAGTCCAACACTCTGTGTCACATAAGAACATAAGAGAAGCCATGTTGAATCAAGCCAATGGTCCATCCAGTCCAACACTCTGTGTCACGTAAGAACATAAGAGAAGCCATGTTGGATCAGGCCAACGGCCCATCTAGTCCAACACTCTGTGTCACATAAGAACATAAGAGAAGCCATGTTGGATCAGGCCAGTGGTCCATCCAGTCCAACAGTTTTGAGTCACACAGTGGCCAAAATCAGGTGCCATCATGAGGGCCATCAGTGGGGCCAGAACTCCAGAAACCCTCCCACTGTGCCCCCACCCCAAGCACCAAGAAGACAGAGCATCCTTGCCCCAGACAGAGTGTTCCACCTTGTGGCTAATAGCCGCTGATGGACCTCTCTGTATGTTTATCCAACCCCCTCCTGAAGCTGTGTATGCTTGTAGCTGCCACCACTTCCTGCGGCAGTGAATTCCACATATTAATGACTCTTTGGGTGAAGAAGGACTTCCTTTGATCCGTTCTAGCCCGACTGCTCAGCAATTTCATTGAATGTCCACGAGTTCCTGTATTGTGAGAAAGGGAGAAAAGTTCTTTCTCTACCTTCTCCATCCCATGCACAGTCTTGTAAACCTCTGTCATGTCACCCCATAACCATCATTTCTCCAAACTGAAGAGCCCTGACCTCTTTAATCTTTCTTCCTAAGGAAGGTGTTTCGTCCCCTTAATCCTTTCAATTGCCCTTTCCCTACATCAGAGAGGAATTGTAACTCAGTTGTACAGCACGTGGAAGGTCCCGCTTCTCTCTGCTCTGTAGTTGCAGTGGCCACAAACAGCAAGGTTGCCAGCTGCCCAGAAACAAAATCTCCTGTCTTTTGAAAGAGGTTTAATACGCAAAAGGGGCGCTTGAAGCTTTTCATGGGGTGGAGCTGAGCTAAATAATATCACTTGGTCGTTGCTGCTGATCAAACTGATATTAAAGGGGCATCTAGAAGGATCCATCTCAGAGTTGCTCAGTCTCTTAATTCCCAGCAACTACCCTGGGGTTGCCAACCTCCAGGTGGAGCCTGGAGATTTCCTGGAATCACAACTGTTCTCTGAGTCTAGATAATCTGTCTTCCTGAAGGAAATGGCTGCTTTGGAGACTGGGCTTCACGGTATTATACCCTGCTAAGGTCCCTCCAATCCCCAAACCGTGTTCTCCCCGGGCTCTGCTCTCAAAATCTCCAGGAATTTCATAACCTGGAGCTGGCAACCAGTGTTTCCTCTAAGCTGAGTGAGCGTGAGCTAGCTCACAGATTTTTAGCCTCCGGCTCACACATTTTTGCCTTCGCTCAGGAAAAAATGGCCCCAGAGCACAATAATTGATGCACTAGCTCGCCACTTGAATGCCAGTAGCTCACAACTTTAATACCAGTAGCGCACAAAGTAAGAACATAAGAGAAGCCATGTTGGATCAGGCCAACGGCCCATCAAGTCCAACACTCTGTGTCACACAGTGGCAAAAAATGTTATATACACACATACACTGTGGCTAATAGCCACTGATGGACCTCTGCTCCATATTTTTATCTAAACCCCTCTTGAAGGTGGCTATACTTGTGGCCGCCACCACCTCCTGTGGCAGTGAATTCCACATGTTAATCACCCTTTGGGTGAAGAAGTACTTCCTTTTATCCGTTTTAACCTGGCTGCTCAGCAATTTCATTGAATGCCCACGAGTTCTTGTATTGTGAGAAAGGGAGAAAAGTACTTCTTTCTCTACTTTCTCCATTCCATGCATTATCTTGTAAACCTCTATCATGTCACCCCGCAGTCAACGTTTCTCCAAGCTAAAGAGTCCCAAGCGTTTCAACCTTTCTTCATAGGGAAAGTGCTCCAGCCCTTTAATCATTCTAGTTGCCCTTCTCTGCACCTTCTCTAAAGCTATAATATCCTTTTTGAGGTGCGGCGACCAGAACTGCACACAGTACTCCAAATGAGACCGCACCATCGATTTATACAGGGGCATTATGATACTGGCTGATTTGTTTTCAGTTCCCTTCCTAATAATTCCCAGCATGGCGTTGGCCTTTTTTATTGCAAACGCACACTAGTAGAACAAAAGTAGAACTTTTGCTCACAAGAATCTGCAGCTTAGAGGGAACATCGCTGGCAACCCAAAACGACCCAAATCCTCTGATAATACGGGGCTGGCCATGCCTTACATGCTTTCCATTTTTCCCTCTACAGATGGAGAAAGTCCACACCTTCCTAGATTACATTATGGGGGGCTTGCAGATCTCCTTCACGGTAAGACCATTTGGGAGGACGAAGACAAAACCCTGTTCCTCAAAAAGGAGATTTTTAGGGGTGAGATGCTGGGAGGAGAGAGGGGAGGAACGGAGCGAGTGGCTCCATTTATTTATCCCTGGGGTCCCCAACGTTTTTGAGCCCGGGGGCCCCATTAGAATTCTGACACAGTACGGTGGATACAGCCAGAAAACGACTGCCATGGGAGTTGCACCGGCCGCAAAACAGCTGCTTCAGCCTCGCTTCTGTCACACAGTGAAGATCCTTGTGCTATGGCGGTAGCCACTGCCTAGAACAGAGGTGTTAAATATCCGGCCCGGGGACCGAATCAGGCCCCCAGAGGGCTCCTATCAGGCCCCCGAGCAACTGGCTGTCATCTGCTTCTTTCTCCCTCTCTCTTCCTTCCTTTTGCATCACAGTTTGCTTCGCAAGGCTTGCTCAGTCGCACAAGAGCTTGCTGAATCGTACAACAGGCTTGCTGAATCTTACAGAGCAAAACCTCTTTGTTTTCTCCATTCGCTGAGGCTCCTCCCTTGGGGAGGAAAGGGGGGAGGCAGCGTGCTTTGCCAGGCTCTCTCAATCGTGCAGCAGAGCTACTGAGCCAAACCTCTCTTCCTTCTGTTGATTGAGGCTTCTCCCCATTCTGGTCCCCTGGGGAAAGAAGGAAAGAGCCAAAGCTTCCTTTGCCAGTTCTCTGGGAGGGTTGGGTATAAATAAAATAAATAAGAAGAAGAATTGCAGATTTATACCCCGCCCTTCTCCCTGAATCAGAGACTCAGAGCGGCTTACAATCTCCTATATCTTCTCCCCCCACAACAGACACCTTGTGAGGTGGGTGGAGCTGAGAGAGCTCTGACAGAAGCTGTCCTTTCAAGGAGAGCTCTGTGAGAGCAATGGCTGACCCCAGGCCATTCCAGCAGGTGCAAGTGGAGGAGTGGGGAATCAAACCCGGTGCTCCCAGATAAGAGTCCACGCACTTCACCACGACACCAAACTGGCTTGGGGACCCCTGATTTATTCCTTGCGCTCTTCCCCAGGTGGCCATCGACTTCACCGCTTCCAACGGGGATCCCCGGAGCGAACATTCCCTTCACTTCATCAACCCCAAGGAGCCCAACGAGTACTTGAAGACCTTGTCTTCGGTGGGCGAGATCTGTCAGGACTACGACAGGTAGCCGCTGGAGGCGTTCCCTTGCTGGGCCCAAGGGGGCTGCATGCATAATGCACACGCAGAGACCGCCAGTAACATGACCCGGTTTCATCATGACCTCGTTTCTCTCTTCCAGTGACAAGCGCTTCCCGGCCTTCGGTTTCGGTGCGCGGATTCCTCCAGACTTTGAGGTAAGCCCTAGGGGAGTTCCTGAGATCAGATTAATCAGGACGGGGAACTAATCCCACCGCTCCAGCATTCTCTCTAATTTGAGATTCTTCGATCCTTTTGTAGGTGTCTCACGATTTCGCGATCAACTTTGACCCGGAGAATCCAGAATGTGAAAGTAAGAATCTCTGATCTGTATAGAGAAGACTGAGCAATCCACACAGAATGATTTTTAAAATAAAGATTCTAAACAAGGAGACAGCTAAACAAGGGGAAATCTAACAAGATGTTCATGGTATAAGCCATGCTGTGTGGCTCTTGAAGCCCCCACCACCCCATTGGCTGGCTTAGAGAAGGCATTTCTCTCTTTAAATCACTTCTGCAAAACAAGCCAGCTGGCGGCTTGGAGAATACATTTAAAGTTAAAGTTGCTTTCTTTCCAACTCTCCCTCCTCCCCCATCTTCCTTCCAACATCTGACGTTCATGTCTTGTGGCTCACAAACATCTGATGTTTATTCTATGTAGCTCTTACATTAAGCAAATTTGGCCACTCTTGGGATAAGCTTTTGAGAGTCAAATACCACATCAAATTTTTGATTTTTGAAAGCTTATAAGCTGGAAACCCCTTTATAACCTGAAAACCTTGTGGTCTGTAAGGTACTACTGAATCTAGCTGTTTTGTTGCCGATCAACACAGCTTCCCTCTGAAACGAAACAAGAGGAGACCGTTTGGGGAGGGGGGGGGGTTGAATTAAGGATGGAGAGACGCTGACATCCAAGGATGTTCCTGAGTAAAGGCTCGCATTACCTGGACCTTGTCTAGATGGGAAATAACTTACGAGAGAGATGGTCAGGAAAGCGACAGGTCCTGAAATCAGTTTCTCCCCTATCCAGTTTACATTATTTACGAATAATACAATCTTTTAGATCTGGTAACAGAAGCTAAGAGCTAGAGTGATGCAGAGATTAGACTAAGATCTGAGAGTCATGAGTTCAAATCCCCACTTAGCCACTGAACCTAGTTGGCCGCGTTAATATGTCTGAGGACTAACTATAGCTATCGCAGGAATTGTCCTTGAAAGGGCAGCTGCTGTGAGAGCCCTCTCAGCCCCACCCACCTCACAGGGTGTCTGTTGTCGGGGGAGAAGATATAGAAGATTGTAAGCCGCTCGGAGTCTCTGATTCAGGGTATAAATTCAGGGGATGGGGTATAAAACTGCAGTCGTCGTCTTCTAACTAACCTTACAGTACATTGAATCCATTGAGCAAACAGAGAAGATAAAAATGTACAAGATAAACAGATAAAACCTTTATATCCTGCCTTGAAACAGGAGAAAAGGCAGGGTGTAAAAGTTTTCATTAGAGAGAGCCAGTTTGGTGCAGTGGTTAAGTGCGGGGACTCTTATCTGGGAGAACCGGGTTTGATTCCCCACTCCTCCACATGCAGCCTGCTGGGTGACCTTGGATCAGCCACAGTTCTCTCAGAGCTGTTCTCTCAAGAGCAATTCCGGTAAGAGCTCTCTCAGCCCCACCTACCTCACAGGGTATCTGTTGTGAGGAGGGGAAAAGAAGGAAATTCTAAGCCAGGGGTGTCATTTGTTATGAGGGCTGAATCTGGCATCAATGAGACCATGTCAGGTTGGACCGAGCCTTGTTGGGCCGGGCCACGTGTGTACCTATTTAAGATTCAGCAGCAGAGATACCAAGTTTATAAAGGACACAAACAAACTCAATTAAATATTAAAAAAAACCCAACAACTTGAAAACATTACCACTCGTTGGTTTGAAAGGTGCTTTCTTTGTATTTCTCCCATGGGATCCGGGGAATGGGGGCAAAGGAAGCTCCGGCTCTTTCCTTCCTTCCCCAGGGGACCAGGAAGGGGAGGAGCCTCAGCTAATAGAAGAGGGGCTTGCCTCAGTAGCTCTGCTGTGCGATCGAGAGAGCCTGCGATGCAAGCTCTGCCTTCTTCCCCAAGGGAGGAGCCTCAGCCAATGGAGAAAATAGAGGCTTTGCTCTGTAGCTGCTATGCGATTGAGCAAGCCTGGCAAAGCGAGCTGAGATGCAGAAGAGAGAGAGAGAAGAAAGCTGAGGACAGGCGGTTGCTCCGGCACCTAATGCGCCCTCTGGGTGCATGTTTGACACCCCTGTTCTAAGCCAATCTGGGACTCCAAGCGAAGGGTGCTGTATAAATCCAATCCTCTCCTCCTCCCCTCCAGCTAATACATTTTCCAATCTGCTGTACTTGCCGTCAGCAAAGAATAGTTTTAAGAAGACCGTTCTTTAAATAGCAGGGATCCTGCACTATGCAATGGTTGCAATTCGATATCCCCCATTATGAAGAGTAGGTGGTGGGTGGGGAACATGCTGGATCCTCTCCTTTTGTGAAGCTCTTAAAGGCACAGGGAACTGTTTGTTGTTTTCGGTTGCCTTTTATTCCATCGTTGTTATCTGTAATGTTAGATCTGTAACAGAGCAGTCAGGTTAGAACGGATCAAAGGAAGTCCTTCTTCACCCAAAGGGTGATTAACAAGTGGAATTCACTGCCACAGGAGGTGGTGGCGGCCACAAGCAGAGCCAGCTTCAAGAGGGGGTTGGATAAAAATATGGAGCAGAGGTCCATTAGTGGCTGTTAGCCACAGCATATTATTGGAACTGTCTGGGGCAGTGATGCTCCGTAGTCTTGGTGCACAGTGGGAGGACTTCTAGCCCCACTTGTGAACCTCCTGATGGCACTTGTGTGACACAGAGTGTTGGACTGGATGGGCCATTGGCCTGATCCAACATGGCTTCTCTTATGTTCTTATGTGACGCAGAGTGTTGGACTGAATGGGCCTTTGGCCTGATCCAACATAGCTTCTCTTATGTGACACAGAGTGTTGGACTGGATGGGCCTTTGGTCTGATCCGACATGGCTTCTCTTATATCCTTATGTGACACAGAGTGTTGGACTGGATGGGCCATTGGCCTGATGCAACATGGCTTCTCTTATGTTCTTATGTGACACAGAGTGTTGGACTGGATGGGCCATTGGCCTGATCCGACATGGCTTCTCTTATATCCTTATGTGACACAGAGTGTTGGACTGGATGGGCCATTGGCCTGATCCAACATGGCTTCTCTTATGTTCTTATGTGACGCAGAGTGTTGGACTGAATGGGCCTTTGGCCTGATCCAACATAGCTTCTCTTATGTGACACAGAGTGTTGGACTGGATGGGCCTTTGGTCTGATCCGACATGGCTTCTCTTATATCCTTATGTGACACAGAGTGTTGGACTGGATGGGCCATTGGCCTGATGCAACATGGCTTCTCTTATGTGCTTATGTGACACAGAGTGTTGGATTGGTTTTGCCACTGGCCTGATCCAACATGGCTTCTCTTATGTTCTTATGTGACACAGAGTGTTGGACTGGATGGGCCATTGGCCTGATCCAACATGGCTTCTCTTATGTTCTTATGTGACCCAGAGTGTTGGACTGGAGGGGCCTTTGGCCTGATCCAACATGGCTTTTCTTATCTCCTTATGTGACACAGAGTGTTGGACTGGAGGGGCCATTGGCCTGATCCAACAGGGCTTCTCTTATGTTCTTATGTGACACAGAGTGTTGGACTGGATGGGCCACTGGCCTGATCCAACATGGCTTCTCTTATGTTCTTCTGTGACACAGAGGGTTGGACTGGATGGGCCTTTGGCCTGATCCAACATGGCTTCTCTTATGTTCTTATGTGACACAGAGTGTTGGACTGGATGGGCCTTTGGCCTGATCCATCATGGCTTCTCTTATGTTCTTATGTGACTCAGAGTGTTGGACTGGAGGGGCCACTGGCCTGATCCAACATGGCTCCTCTTATGTTCTTATGTGACACAGAGTGTTGGACTGGATGGGCCTTTGGCCTGATCCAACATGGCTTCTATTATGTTCTTATGTCGACTTTATATATTTTAATTGTTTTTAACTGTTGATTGTTTTTAGGATGCAACCCACCCCGATCCTGTTTTACGGGAAGGGCGGGCTAAAAACCGAATAAAATAAATAAAATAAAACCTCATAGGACATTCGAAGGTGGTTTGCCCTTGCCTGCCCCCTTGGTGGTGTCCCATCCCGGGCTCTTTTTGTAGCAGGAGCTCCTCTGCATATTAGGCCACGCCCCTCCGATCTAGCCAATCCTCCTTGAGTAGGTCCTGTACTAAGAGCCTTCTAAGCTCTCGGAGGATTGGCTACATCAGGGGGCGTGGCCTAATATGCAAAGCAGCTCCTGCCACAAAAAGAGCCCAGCTCCCGTCCAAATATTAAGCAGGCCCTGCTTAGCTGCTGAGCTCTGAGGAGATTGGGCTAGCTTGGGCTATCCAGGTCCGGGTTAGGCACCGAAACCCCGCCTTATCCCAGGAATTGAGACCAGGGGTCTTTCCGTCTTCTCCCCGCAGGGATCGTGGGCGTGATCGAGGCCTACAAGCGCTGCCTGCCCCAGATTCAGCTCTACGGGCCGACCAACGTCGCCCCCATCATCAACAAGGTGGCCGCTCCTGCAGCCGAGGAGGAGAAAACGGGGCTGCCCACGGTATGCCAGTCCATGGCTGATGGAGGGAAAGTGGGGTTGCCCACGGGATACCCAAGTGGGAGTTCGGGAGGAACCTCGGGGGCGCCACCTTCAGACCTCAAAGGCATTGTGTGTCGTGGGGGGAGAACAGACCAGGGTACAGCGTAGGGTTGCCAAATCCAATTCAAGAAATATCTGGGGACTTTGGGGGTGGAGCCAGGAGACATTGGGGGTGGAGCCAGGAGACATTGGGGTGGAGCCAGGAGCACGGGCGTGACAAGCAGAATTGAACTTCAAGGGGAGTTCTGGCCATCACATTTCAAGGGACCGCACACCTTTTGAGAGCCAGTTTGGCATACTGGTTAAGTGTGCGGACTCTTATCTGGGAGAACCGGGTTTGATTCCCCACTCCTCCACTTGCAGCTGCTGGCATGGCCTTGAGTCAGCCATAGCTCTTGCTAAGTGGTTAAGTGCGTGGACTCTTATCTGGGAGAACTGGGTTTGATTCTCCACTCCTCCACTTGCAGCTGGAATGGCCTTATGTCAGCCATAGCTCTTGCTAAGTGGTTAAGTGCGTGGACTCTTATTTGGGAGAACCGGGTTTGATTCTCCACTCCTCCACTTGCAGCTGGAATGGCCTTATGTCAGCCATAGCTCTTGCTAAGTGGTTAAGTGCGTGGACTCTTATTTGGGAGAACCGGGTTTGATTCTCCACTCCTCCACTTGCAGCTGGAATGGCCTTATGTCAGCCATAGCTCTTGCTAAGTGGTTAAGTGCGCGGACTCTTATCTGGGAGAACTGGGTTTGATTCCCCACTCCTCCACTTGCAGGTGCTGGAATGGCCTTGGGTCAGCCGTAGCTCTTGCTAAATGGTTAAGTGCACAGACTCTTATCTGGGAGAACCGGGTTTGATTCCCCACTCCTCTGCTTACAGCTGCTGGAATGGCCTTGGGTCAGGCATAGCTTTCGTAGAAGCTGTCCTTGAAAGGGCAGCTGCTATGAAAGCACTCTCAGCCCCACCTACCTCACAGGGTGTTTGTTGTGGGGGGAGGGGGAAGGTAGAGGAGATTGTGACCGCTCTGAAACTCTGAGATTCAGAGTATAGGGTGGGATATAAATCCAAAATCATCATCTTTTAAAATTTGGAATAATGAAGGGTAGGGGCACCTTTTTGGACTCATAGAATTGGACTCCCTGGTCCAATCTTTCTGAAACTTGGAGGGTATTTTGGGGAGAGGCACTGGATGCTATTCTGAAAATTTGGTGCCTCTATCTCAAATAATAGCGCCCCTCCCCCTCAGAGCCCTATATATCTGCAGATCAATTCTCCATTATACCCTATGGGAATTGATCTCGATAGGGAATCATAGAGTGCCCAGCAGACATTTCCTTCTCCCCCCACCCCGCCGCTTTCTGATGACCCCGAAGTGGGGGGAGGGCTTCCAAACCGGGGGATCCCCCGCCCCCACCTGG
This sequence comes from Heteronotia binoei, assembly GCF_032191835.1. Classification (NCBI taxonomy): domain Eukaryota; kingdom Metazoa; phylum Chordata; class Lepidosauria; order Squamata; family Gekkonidae; genus Heteronotia; species Heteronotia binoei. Next base: position 6,437,376 of record NC_083237.1, on the reverse strand, counting down.
GGATTGGCAACCCTAGCGGAGCGTGTCTCGGGTGGTATTTTTACCCCTCTTTTATATATATATATATATACATATATATGAACATGTGAAGCTGCCTTATACTGAATCAGACCCTTGGTCCATCAAAGTCAGTATTGTCTACTCAGTCTGGCAGCGGCTCTCCAGAGTCTCAAACTGAAGTTTTTCACACCTTTTTGCCTGGACCCTTTTTTGGAGATGCCAGGGATTGAACCTGGGACCTTCTGCTTCCCAAGCAGATGCTCTACCACTGAACCCTCTTCTCATCCTGCCAACTCTTCTGCCCCACAGAAGTACCGCGTGTTGCTGATCCTCACAGACGGGGTGGTGAGCGATATGCCTGAGGCGTGCGACGCTGTCGTCCGGGCCTCCCGGCTGCCGCTCTCCATCATCATCGTGGGCATCGGGAACGCAGACTTCTCGGACATGCGGGAGCTCAACGGGGACCGCGGGATGCTGGAGTCGGACGAAGGCCGGGCCGTGCGTGACATCGTCCAGTTCGTGCCCCTCCGGGAATTCAAGAAGGTGAGAGACACTCAGGCTGCATCCGGTGCTCCCTCTCGGCTGTGGAGTCCCGCGAGCCAAAATTCTGCATTGTGAGCTCTTGACATTATTTATTTATCGAATTTCTATTCCACCAACAAAAAGAATTGTAGCTTTTTTTCTGGGGGAAGATTATAGTTTTGTAGACAAACCCTCCAGTTTAGTTTTGTAGACTCCCCCACTCCAGGCAGCACTGGGGCATCAGCAACAAAGCATTGCAAGCATGTTAAATGTTTTAAGTGTGTTTGTATTTTAACAGGAAAAGTAAAACAAAAGTCTGTGTACCCAACTCCCTGATGTAGCCAATCCTCCTGGAGCTTGCAGTAGGCCCTGCACTAAGAGCCCTGTAAGCTCTTGGAGAATTGGCTACATCAGGGGTGTGTGGTCTAATATGCAAAGGAGCCCCTGCTAGAATTCCAAGCTCTTGGAGGATTGGCTACATCAGGGGTGTGTGGCCTAATATGCAAAGGAGCCCTTGCTAGAATTCCAAGCTCTTGGAGGAATGGCTACATCAGGGGTGTGTGGCCTAATATGCAAAGGAGTCCCTGCTAGAATTCCAAGCTCTTGGAGGATTGGCTACATCAGGGGTGTGTGGCCTAATATGCAAAGGAGTCCCTGCTAGAATTCCAAGCTCTTGGAGGATTGACTACATCAGGGGTGTGTGGCCTAATATGCAAAGGAGTCCCTGCTAGAATTCCAAGCTCTTGGAGGATTGGCTACATCAGAGGTGTGGGGCCTAATATGCAAAGGAGCCCCTGCTAGAATTCCAAGCTCTTGGAGGATTGGCTACATCAGGGGTGTGGGGCCTAATATGCAAAGGAGTCCCTGCTAGAATTCCAAGCTCTTGGAGGATTGGCTACATCAGAGGTGTGGGGCCTAATATGCAAAGGAGCCCCTGCTAGAATTCCAAGCTCTTGGAGGATTGGCTACATCAGGGGTGTGTGTCCTAATATGCAAAGGAGTCCCTGCTAGAATTCCAAGCTCTTGGAGGATTGGCTACATCAGGGGTGTGTGGCCTAATATGCAAAGGAGTCCCTGCTAGAATTCCAAGCTCTTGGAGGATTGGCTACATCAGGGGTGTGTGGCCTAATATGCAAAGGAGCCCCTGCTAGAATTCCAAGCTCTTGGAGGATTGGCTACATCAGGGGTGTGTGTCCTAATATGCAAAGGAGCCCCTGCTAGAATTCCAAGCTCTTGGAGGATTGGCTACATCAGGGGTATGTGGCCTAATATGCAAAGGAGCCCCTGCTAGAATTCCAAGCTCTTGGAGGATTGGCTACATCAGGGGTGTGTGTCCTAATATGCAAAGGAGCCCCTGCTAGAATTCCAAGCTCTTGGAGGATTGGCTACATCAGGGGTGTGTGGCCTAATATGCAAAGGAGCCCCTGCTAGAATTCCAAGCTCTTGGAGGATTGGCTACATCAGGGGTGTGTGTCCTAATATGCAAAGGAGCCCCTGCTAGAATTCCAAGCTCTTGGAGGATTGGCTACATCAGGGGTATGTGGCCTAATATGCAAAGGAGCCCCTGCTAGAATTCCAAGCTCTTGGAGGATTGGCTACATCAGGGGTGTGTGGCCTAATATGCAAAGGAGCCCCTGCTAGAATTCCAAGCTCTTGGAGGATTGGCTACATCAGGGGTGTGTGTCCTAATATGCAAAGGAGCCCCTGCTAGAATTCCAAGCTCTTGGAGGATTGGCTACATCAGGGGTATGTGGCCTAATATGCAAAGGAGCCCCTGCTAGAATTCCAAGCTCTTGGAGGATTGGCTACATCAGGGGTGTGTGGCCTAATATGCAAAGGAGCCCCTGCTAGAATTCCAAGCTCTTGGAGGATTGGCTACATCAGGGTGTGTGGCCTAATATGCAAAGGAGCCCCTGCTAGAATTCCAAGCTCTTTGATGATTGGCTACATCGGGGGTGTGTGGCCTAATATGCAAAGGAGCCCCTGCTAGAATTCCAAGCACTTGGAGGATTGGCTACATCGGGGGGAGGGTGTGGCCTAATATGCAAAGGAGCCCCTGCTAGAATTCCAAGCTCTTGGAGGATTGGCTACATCGGGGTGTGTGGCCTAATATGCAAAGGAGCCCCTGCTAGAATTCCAATCTCTTGGAGGATTGGCTACATCAGGGGTGTGTGGCCTAATATGCAAAGGAGCCCCTGCTGTGGGGAGGAAGGGGTATTTGTGATTTTCCTAGAAATAAAGGGCACAATTTTATCATCCCGAAACCATTGCTCCCCCCACTGCCCTGTTCCGTAGAAAAATTATCTTCCACAAAACCGGTCCCTGGTGCCAAAAAGGTTGGGGACCAGTGTAAGCTGTGAAATCTTCTGTGCAACAATTTTACTTTGTGAGCTGCTGGAATAAAGTTGTGAGCTACCGACAATAAAAATGTGAGCTACTGCACATACTGCCTGGCTCGGGTGCCCTTTTTCCTGAGCTAAGAAAAAAATGTGTGAGCCGGAGGCTAAAAACTGTGAGCGAGCTCACACTAACTCAGCTTAGAGGGAATACTGTTGGGGACTACTGGTCTACTGTATTAATTTGCTTGCGGGCCATTTTTCCTGAGCTAAGACAGAAATGTGTGAGCCGGTGGTTAAAAAACTGAGCTAGCTCACACTAAACTCTGCTTAGAGGGAATGCTGACTCGAGTCCAGATGTGCTAAGAAGCCCCATGGAATAAGACTCCCCACTGGGCCCTCCTTTGGGTGGTCATTTGCCCCCATTCCAGTGCACCCCTCTTTCTCTCCCAGGCTCCTGCCAACGCCCTGGCCAAGTACGTACTGGCCGAGGTCCCCAAGCAGGTGGTGGAGTACTACGGAAGCAAAGGGATCGCACCCGGGACGCAGAAGCCCTCCTCCTCGCTGCCCCAATGAGTTCCACGTTCACCTCTCCCTACGGGCCTGTCCTGTCCAGCACCTGAATGTGAGTACCGGGACTGGGGCTGAGTGGGGAAGCAGATCTGGAAGTGAAGGTCGGTGGTGGTGGGGGGGAAACTCTGTCGATCAAGGGAGGGGGGTTGCCGTGGCCTGGATAGCCCTGCCAAGCCTGCTCTTGTCAGATCTCGGAAGCTAAGCGGTGCGGGCTGTGGTTAGTACTTGGATGGGAGACTGTCCTTGAAATACCCAGTCGAGAGGCCGGGGCAGGCTGTATATGGCCATCTCTCCGAATATCCTCCAGGACCCCAATAGAGGTCAGTCACCAGAGTTCATCGTGACTGCCAGGTACAGAAAGACCTCCCTCCTAAAATATGCAAAATGCCAAAAAGGGGGGAGCCAGTGAAATACGACCGGAGTGAGACCAAGCCGAGCCCAAGTGGTTCCAGTATGACTGGTGACGCTCGGGTTCAGATCACTTTTGGAGCCCTAAAGCTCGCAGGGCGGCCTTGGGACAGCCAGACGAATCTTGCAAGGTGGGGAAATGGGCTTGCAAATGCCGCAAGGACCTTGGGAACAAAGCAAAATCTTGAGAGTGCGTTTCGGAGAGCAGGAGGCAAATAGAGAGTTAATAGTCAGGGCTTTCCTTGAGCACGAACACACAGGAACACAGTTCCAAAAAAGCCCTGTGTGAAACACTGATGACATCATGGGGGTGTGGCCTAATATGCAAATGAGTTCCTGCTGGGCTATTTCTATTTATCGCTATTATTGCTAGTCCAATGCTGGAGAGATCCCCAAATGGCCACAGGGCAGTTTGGTTAAGAATAAAACACTCCTTTCCCAGACACTGCTATAGGTGGACAGAAGGAAGGGTGTGTGGTTATATCCAGGGTTTTTTTGTAGCAGGAACTCCTTTGCCTATTAGGCCACACCCCCTGATGTAGCCAATCCTCCTGGAGTTTGCAGTAGGCCCTGCACTAAGAGTCCTGTAAGCTCTTGGAGAATTGGCTACATCAGAGGTGTGTGGCCTAATATGCAAAGGAGCCCCTGCTAAAATTTCAAGCTCTTGGAGGATTGGCTACATCAGGGGGGCGTGGCCTAATATGCAAAGGAGCCCCTGCTAGAATTCCAAGCTCTTAGAGGATTGGCTACATCAGGGGGGCGTGGCCTAATATGCAAAGGAGCCCCTGCTAGAATTCCAAGCTCTTGGAGGATTGGCTACATCAGAGGTGTGTGGCCTAATATGCAAAGGAGCTCCTGCTAGAATTCCAAGCTCTTGGAGGATTGGCTACATCAGGGGTGTGTAGCCTAATATGCAAAGGAGTTCCAGCTCAAAAAAAAAAAGCTCTCGTTATATATCTCAGCTGGTGGCTGAGGCATACAGCGAAAAGAGGGATGGGGTGGTTGGGAGGAAATGCATGTGGAGGGAGGGGAGGGGTGTGTATGATGGGGGGATGGTGAAGAAGGGGGTAACAAGATGGGGTATGTGGGAGATGTGGTTGTGGAAGCGCTAGCTTGGCCACAGCCGAGCAGATCGCTCACAAAAGCAAGTCAAGCCTCAGAATTTGTGCCATCAGGAATTTCTTCCTTCCTTCCTTCCTTTTCTCTCTTTTTCTCTGTCTGCGCAGGTGCCTGTCTTCTCTTTCCCCTCACCTCTGCCTGTCTTCCGGCCCTCGGTCCCTTAGGAAACACCCCCTCCGCCTCTTCAGGTGGGGAAGAAAGAGAGAAAAGAGAGAGCATTTCTGCTCCGGCCCTTCCCTGGGCTTTCACCCACGACTCAGGATGGCAGCTGGAACCGTGCCCCGCCCAGATGTTGCCAGCTGTTTCCCCTCTTCCGTTCACGGATTCCACCCCCCCCCCCCAGATAGCCTGCAACGGTGAATCCTCTTTCCTTTAATAAACCTCCTCTCTTGAACACAGCTGTTCTCCGATCTGAGCTTTCCTTTTTCCGCCTGCGATATTTCCTAATGTCAGCAAGCGGCAACAACGTATAATCCGGGGTGTCGAACTCATTTGTTATGAGAACCAAATCTGACATAAATGAGACCTTGTTGGGCCGGGCCATGTGCTTAAGATTAGGTAGCAGAGGTATAAACTTTATAAAGAACACAGACAAACACAAATGTATTTTAAAAAAACCCTAAATTGTGCTTAAAATGTTAGCACTCTTAAAATCTTAAAGATGCTTTCTTTGTATTTCTCCTACGGGACCCAAGGAACTGGGCAAAGGAAGCTCTGGCTCTTTCCTTCCTTCCCCAGGGGACGGGGAGGGGCAAGGAGTCTCAGCCAATAGAAGGAAGAGAGGCTTGGCTCAGCAGTTCTGCTGTGCAACTGAGAGAGCCTGGCAAAGCAAGCTATTCCTTTCCCCTTCCTCCCCAAGGGAGGAGCCTCAGCCAATGGAGAAAATAGAGGTTTTGCTCTTGTAGCACCTTTGCGATGGAGCAAGCCTTGCAAAGCGAGCTGCTATGCAGAAGGAAGCAAGAGAGAGGGAGAAGGAAGGAGATGACAGCCAGTTGCTTGGGGGCCTGTTAGGAACCCTTCGGGGGCCTGATTCGGCCCCCAGACTTCATGTTTGATACCCCTGAAATAGGTGCTTTCATCAAGGGGTGGTGTTTTTTTAAAAAAAGAATGAATTTTCTGGCAGGGGTAGGGTATGGGTATGGTATGGTATGGCATGGGACAATGCCAAAAGTGGGAGTAGTCTTGAAAAATAAAGTGTTTCTAAGCATGTGCAGAGTGCCTTGGCAGACTATTAGGGGCCCTCAGAGGAGACGGTGGCTTCGATACTGGGAGGAGCTCCGGTGTGTGTCATAGGGGAGGGACGGTGGTTCAGTGGTAGAGCATCTGCTTGGGAAGCAGAAGGTCCCAGGTTCAATCCCTGGCATCTCCAACTAAAAAAGGGTCCAGGCAAATAGGCGTGAAAAACCTCAGCTTAAGACCCTGGAGAGCCACTGCTGGTAAGGTGAGGAACAGTGGCTCAGTGGTAGAGCATCTGCTTGGAAAGCAGAAGGTCCCAGGTTCAATCCCCAGCATCTCCAACTAAAAAGGGTCCAGGCAAGTAGGCATGAAAAACCTCAGCTTGAGACTCTGGAGAGCCACTGCTGGTCAGGGGAGGGATGGTGGCTCAGTGGTAGAGCATCTGCTTGGCACGCAGAAGGTCCCAGGTTCAGTCCCTGGCATCTCCAACTAAAAAGGGTCCAGGCAAATAGGCATGAAAAACCTCAGCTGGAGACCCTGGAGAGCCGCTGCCAGTCTGAGAAGACAAGACTGACTTTGATGGACCAAGGAGGGTCTGATTCAGTATAAGGCAGCATCATATGTCCATATGTTCATTTTATCGTTTGCCCTTGAACAGGTGTGCCTTGACTATCTATCTGCGTGACAGGCAGAAGTTCAATGGGTATAGCCTTCCCAAACACAGAGCTGGGAGTGCTTTGCTTGTGAAACGTCTTCCCATCCCGTGGCTGTTAAAAAGGTATAGCAGCCTCGCCATACAAGCGCACTAGCAGCCCTCCTGGCTCCCCCAGCCTTTGAAAAATTAAACACACGGGATCTGCTCCTGCGTCTTCCGCTGCCTTGGTTTCCTGCCTGCCAGAAGAAATTTACGTGGCTGCCTTTTCTCGCTTCCTCCCTGGGGAGGCGGGATGGAGAGTGCATTAAAAGATTAGCGCAGGGAAGACTGGGTGATGGTAGTGGAATGGCTTTGTGCGTTTTCCTTTCTAAGTAGTCCCCCCCCCACACCCCGCTTAATAAGTACCAACTCTTTCCAAAGTCAGGCACATCCGTGCTTCTGTTGACTTATTATTTATTCAGCGATCCCGGTTGTGTCCGTCGTTCCCAGACCCAGTTCTTTACCTGCGGGACAAGCACGTTCGAACAGGGCTGGAAGATGATTTGCACAATGGTAGCTTGGAGGGTCGGTTAATTATTTACGGCGGACACACACGCGTGTGTCTGTTGGGGTATGATCTGAGCCAGGCCCGTAGCTAACCAGGGGCCCGTGGGAAGGGTGCCTCGGTGCAGCCGCTGCCCCTCCTATGCCGTTTAAAGGGCCCACAGATCAAGGTTTGGGACATTCTCATACTAGAAGAAATAACAGATCATATCCAGCATTCAAACTCAGACGACGATATCTCGAAATTCACAGAGAAATGGTTTCCTTTTCTTGAGCTCATTACAGCAAATGACATTCAGCCACACAAACCGAAATATCTCGATCTTCTCTACTTATAAGTTTTTAATATTTTTCTTCAGTTTTGTTTTTTGTTTCTTTTCCTTTTACTCATACTTTTTATTATTTCTCTCTTTTTCTACCTTTCTTTTCTTTTACTGCGTCAGTCGCGGATCACACCTAAATTAGTAATTACTCGATAGTAATTTTTGGAATACTCTGTAATAGCTTGCGTGAAAATCATTTAGGCAGCTCAGAATTCTTAGCACTGCTTACTTCATAGCTTAACGATAATATGGGTTCGATTCGATTGATTGTATTTTGATGCAGGAATGGTTGCCGTAACTTTAATCTTGTTTTCATCGTGAATCTCTCCTTGGATAGAAAATGGTCTACATATCTAGACACATCTATAGAACTTAAAATTCTTACTAGATGTTTTATTGTATGTATGTAAGTATTTATCCTTGTTTATAAACTGATTCCATAAGATTAATAATAATATAATAATAATACTTTTTATTTATATATTTTATTTATTTATATATTTATTTTCTTTTATTAAAGAAAAAAGAAAAGGTAAAGGGCCCACCGATCAGCTGATTGGTAGGGGTCTGAATTGCGTGGGAGGGGTAGCATGAATAGTCACCAGCTGTCATGGTTTAATAGGCCCCCTCTCCCTGCAGCCGCTAGCAACAGGGCTGGTCTGAGCCCACCATCTAGGCTTGCCAACTCCAGGTGGGGCCTGAAGACCTCCTATAATTGCAGCTGGTCTCCAGACAAAAGAGATTAGCTCCCTGGAGAAAATGGCTGCACTGGAGAATAGGCTCTATGGCATTATGCCTTGCTGAATTTCCCAAGCTCCACCCCTCTTATCTCCAGGGTTTTCCCAACTCAGTGTTGGCACCAGCCCCATGCCCCAACTTGCTCTTCAGCAAACTGGGATGTGTTGATGCTGCTTTTTCTTCTTCTTCTTTTTTTAATCATTTTAAAAGTTCCTGCCATCTTATTGACATTTTTTTCCACATTTATTTTTTTTATTAATAATCCAACCAAACAATACATAAAAAATAACAAATGATACTAAATTAAGGTTTATACATAGAATCATAGAGATGTAAGGGACCTCCAGGATCATCTAGTCCAACCCCCTGCACAATGCACGAAACTCACAAATAAAAAAAAGGTAAAGGTAGTCCAACTCTGGGGCGACGTTGCTTTCACAACGTTTTCACGGCAGACCTTTTTACGGAACGGTTTGCCATTGCCTTCCCCAGTCATCTACACTCCCCCCCCCAGCAAGCTGGGTACTCATTTGACCGACCTTCATTCATTCATTCATTCACATTTTATTTGTATCCCGCCCTCCCCGACCAAGCGGCTCAGGGCGGCTAACAGCAAAAGCTCAATACATACAATATAATAAATAACAAATAATTACAGTTGATTAAAATCCATTAAAATTCTAAAAACATTAATACTTTGTGCTACAATCGCTGGCAAGTTTACTGATAATTTAATAGTTTCAGCTGGTGAAGGCCGTCTGGAACAAGATGATCTTGCAGGCCCTGCGGAACTCTTCAAAGTCCCGCAGGGCCCACATTTCTTCTGGGAGCTGGTTCCAGAGCTGTGGGGCCATGACAGAAAAAGCCTGAGTACGAGTGCTCTGGAGTCTTACCTCCTTTGGCCCGGGGATAGTCAGCAGGTTCTTCCCTGCTGACCTTGGAAGGATGGAAAGCTGAGTCAACCTGGAACCGGCTACCTGAACCAGCTTCCGCTGGGATCGAACTCAGGTCGTGAGCAGAGGGCTCCGACTGCTGTACTGCAGCTTTACCACTCTGCGCCACGGGGCTCTTAAATACCTCCCCCTAAATTCACACGATACAATGTAGAAACAGGAATAGTTATACATTTCATAAATATATTCAAAAATATATTAGTAAAGGTAAAGGAAAGGTCCCCTGCACAAGCACCAGTCATTTACGACTCTGGGGTGACGTTGCATCAGGACGTTTTCGCGGCAGGCTTTTTTACGGGGTGGTTTGCCATTGCCTTCCCCAGTCATCTACGCTTTCCTCCCAGCGAACTGGGTACTCCTTTGACCGACCTCGGAAGAATGGAAGGACTGCATGAAAATATATTAAGCTTCTATAATAATGCAACTTTGGAACGATGTCATGTTCTGCCATATAGCTTACTAAAGGATACCATTCTGTTTTGATATTGGTACTGCTTTTCGACATGGCGACTGAAATGACGAAGGCACCTCTGGGCGTGTGCAGAGTGACTCCCCCTCGCCACGCAGTGCTGGTTGCAACCCCTACTGGCTGATTTCTGTAAGAGCAGCCGTGATCAGCTTGTGCTGACGGTAGATTACTAGACAGCAGTGCTGATTCAGCTGTTTCCAAAGACTTCCCAAGCCAGGCTGTGGTCTACCAAGGTTTGAGGTTCGTTCCCATTGTGGTATCTTCCCCCCTCCTCCTTTCATGTTTTATTTGTGGCAGCTTTGGGCAAGCTCCTTTTTAATCTGGCGGTTAGAATCAGTTGCTGTTTTGGCACGAGACGACTTCATAGCGAGGAGCCGAATGCGCCGTGAAAATGAAATGGTGTTTTTTTTTTAATGTGCTGCTAGTTAATTTTTAGGAAACGAGGCTGCCCTGGAACCCGGTCGTGCAATCTCAGATGTTTGCGAGCTGCTGCTGTGGCCGCTCCGAAATGCTCTCTGCGCGTGCTCAGAGGGGATCTGCTCTTTTTTCCAGGATGAGCAAGGAAATTTGGCTGCTCTTGCCTCAGAGCAGACGTTTCTTGGGGCTTCTGGAACTGTTTGCTCCAAACGGCATTTCCCTCATAATCTGGACGACATGGGTTGAAACCAAGGCAGACACGCACTGGATTGAATTAACTGTTGTGTTGAGTGTTCCGTGGAACCAATGGCCTCAGCTAAATTGGTGTCCCCAGGCTGCGGAGTAATTACCTGGGAATTTTCCACCATCCTGCCGGCTCTCCTTAAATTTTGTTGCCGTTTTGCAGAGGGGTATTTATCAAGCGAGCCCTTGGGGTTCTTTTCGAGGGTTTCTGATGAGATCAGCAATGCCAGACGAGCATCTCCGCCCACCCATGTCCCTCTGTAATGTACAGCCTCAAGACAGCGCAAACTCCCAGGGCCCATTGCCTGGTAAGCTCCACTGTCTGTGTCCAAAGCAGGCCAGGCAATTGGCAAGGGCAGTGCATTGTTTGTTCTCACGAGATGGAGAAGAAGAAGAATTGCAGATTTATACCCCGCCCTTCTCTCTGAATCAGAGACTCCGAGCAGCTTACAATCTCCTATATCTTCTCCCCTTGCAGCAGACATCCCCGGAAGTGGGTGGGGCTGAGAGGGCTCTTGCAGCAGCTGCCCTTTCAAGGACAGAGTCTCAGAGCGGCCTACAATCTCCTTTCCTTTCCTCCCCCACAACAGACACCCTGTGAGGCAGGTGGGGCTGAGAGAGCTCTGACAGAAGCTGCCCTTTCAAGGACAACTTCCAAGGCTCTGGCTGACCCAAGGCCATTCTGGCAGCTGCAAGTGGAGTAGTGGGGAATCAAACCTGGCTCTCCCAGATAAGAGAACTCGTGCTGACCCAAGGCCATTCCAGCAGCTGCAAGTGGAGGAGTGGGGAATCAAACCCTGCTCTCCCAGATAAGAGAGCTCTGGCTGACCCAAGGCCATTCCGGCAGCTGTGAGTGGAGAAGTGGGGAATCAAACCCTGCTCTCCCAGATAAGAGAGCTCTGGCTGACCCAAGGCCATTCCAGCTGCTGCAAGTGGAGAAGTGGGGAATCAAACCCGGCTCTCCCAGATAAGAGAGCTCTGGCTGTCCCAAGGCCATTCCAGCAGTTGCGAGTGGAGGAGTAGGGAATCAAACCTGGTTCTCCCAGATAAGAGAGCTCTGGCTGACCCAAGGCCATTCCGGCAGCTGCGAGTGGAGAAGTGGGGAATCAAACCTGGTTCTCCCAGATAAGAGAGCTCTGGCTGACCCAAGGCCATTCCAGCAGTTGCAAGTGGAGGAGTGGGGAATCAAACCCGGCTCTCCCAGATAAGAGAGCTCTGGCTGACCCAAGGCCATTCCAGCTGCTGCGAGTGGAGGAGTGGGGAATCAAACCCGGCTCTCCCAGATAAGAGAGCTCTGGCTGACCCAAGGCCATTCCGGCAGCTACAAGTGGAGGAGTGGGGAATCAAACCCAAGAGAGCTCTGGCTGACCCAAGGCCATTCCAGCAGCTGCGAGTGGAGGAGTGGGGAATCAAACCCGGTTCTCCCAGATAAGAGAGCTCTGGCTGACCCAAGGCCATTCCGGCAGCTGCGAGTGGAGGAGTGGGGAATCAAACCCGATTCTCCCAGATAAGAGAGCTCTGGCTGACCCAAGGCCATTCCGGCAGCTGCAAGTGGAGAAGTGGGGAATCAAACCCGGCTCTCCCAGATAAAGAGTCCGCGCACTCAGCCACTACACCAACCTGGAGATGACCCAACAGGCCGTACGCTATGAGGTGAGGGACACGCTGGCTTCAGTGGGCTCCTTCTCCTCTTTCCCCTCCTCTCCGCCTCACTGGACCAAGAGGGGAGGTAGCAGCAGCTGCCCTTAGTTTCTCTCACTGCTTGGTCCCCTAGTCTGGTGGGCTGGCGTACTGTTGGCGGCAGGGGCAGGGAAAGTGTGGGCACTGCCAACCACTCACTTAGCCTCTCCCGGTCAGGGCCAGCCAGTCCTCCTTGTCTGGGTCGATCACTCTCCTGTCCGCTGAGCTAATGGAGCGCCACCGGCGGCTGCTAGGAACAACTGTCTCTGTCCAGACAGGACAGACCAGGACTGCTTTTAGCTGCCCTTGCCAATTGCCTGGCCTGCTTTGGGAATAGACAGTGGACCTTACCAGGCAATGGGCCCTGGCAGTTGACCAATCATACCGCGGATGGACTCCAACCCAAATAGTTGCATCTTCAACACAGAACTAACTTGGCTTTCTGTTTTTTCTCTTTTTTGGGGGGAGCTCTAGAAGCTCTTAACCTTGTGTTAGGGGCATAACATAAGATGATGACATTGGATTTATATCCCGCCCTCCACTCCGGAGAGTCTCAGAGCGGCTCACAATCTCCTTTATCTTCCTCCCCCCCACAACAGGCACCCTGTGAGGTTGATGAAGATACTGGATTTATATCCCGCCCTCCACTCCGAAGAGTCTCAGAGCAGCTCACAATCTTCGTTATCTTCCTCCTCCACAACAGGCACCCTGTGAGGTAGATGAAGATATTGGATTTATATCCCGCCCTCCACTCCGAAGAGCCTCAGAGCGGCTCACAATCTCCTTTATCTTCCTCCCCCCCACAACAGACACCCTGTGAGGTTGACGAAGATACTGGATTTATATCCCGCCCTCCACTCCGGAGAGTCTCAGAGCGGCTCACAATCTCCTTTATCTTCCTCCCCCCCACAACAGACACCCTGTGAGGTTGATGAAGATACTGGATTTATATCCCGCCCTCCACTCCAGAGAGTCTCAGAGCGGCTCACAATCTTCGTTACCTTCCTCCTCCACAACAGGCACCCTGTGAGGTAGATGAAGAGATTGGATTTATATCCCGCCCTCCACTCCGGAGAGTCTCAGAGCGGCTCACAATCTCCTTTACCTTCCTCCTCCACAACAGGCACCCTGTGAGGTAGATGAAGAGATTGGATTTATATCCCGCCCTCCACTCCGAAGGGTCTCAGAGTGGCTCACAATCTCCTTTACCTTCCTCCTCCACAACAGGCACCCTGTGAGGTAGATGAAGATATTGGATTTATATCCCACCTTCCACTCCGAAGAGTCTCAGAGCGGCGCACAATCTCCTTTACCTTCCTCCCCCACAACAGGCACCCTGTGAGGTAGATGAAGAGATTGGATTTATATCCCGCCCTCCACTCCGAAGAGTCTCAGAGCGGCTCACAATCTCCTTTACCTTCCTCCTCCACAACAGGCACCCTGTGGCGTGGGTGGGGCTGGAGAGGGCTCTCACAGCAGCTGCCCTTTCAAGGACAATCTCTGCCAGAGCTCTGGCTGACCCAAGGCCATTCCAGCAGGTGCAAGTGGAGGAGTGGGGAATCAAACCCGGTTCTCCCAGATGAGAGTCCACGCACTTAATCACTGCACCAGTAGCTCACCCAGTCCAACACTCTGTCACACAGAGGCCAACAAAACAGGTGCCATCAGGAGGTCTATTAGATTGGGCCCAGGACACTAGAAACCCTCCCACTGTTGCCTGACCCCCCCCTCCAGGCTTCAAGAATATAGAGCATCACTGCCCCAGACAGAGAGTTCCATCTATATCATGTGGCTAAGAGCCACTGATGGACCTCTGCTTCAGATGTTGATCCAATCCCCTATTGAATCTGTCTGTGCCTGTAGCCGCCACCACCTCCTGTGGCAGTGAATTCCACGTGTTAATCACTCTTTGGGTGAAGAAGTGCTTCCTTTTATCCATTCTAACCTGACTGCTCAGCGATTTCATTGAGTGTTCTTGTCTTATGAGAAAGGGCGAAACGTCCCTCTTTCTCTGCCTTCTCTATCCCGTGCATAATCTTGTCGCCCCTCAATCGACGTTTCTCCAAGCTAAAGACTGAAGGTCTCAGTTTGAATTCTCAGCATCCTCACCTAAACCCAAGCCCTGGTTAGGGTTGCCAGCCTCCAGGTGGGGCCTGGAGATCTCCCAGAATTATAGCTCATTTTCCAGACAACTCAGATCAGTTCGCCTAGAGAAAACGGCAGCTCTAGAAAGTGAACTCTGGCATCACTTCCCAACTGAGCTCCATTTCTTCCCCAAACTCTGCCCTCTTCAGGCACCGTCCACAAATCTCCAGGAATTTCCCAAGCTTGAGCTGGCAACCCAAGTTCCAGGGGAAGCCATGGCTGTAAAACAACTATAAAAATGGTAAAGGTTGTCCCCTGTGCAAGCAACCAGTCGTTTTCGACTCTGGGGTGACATTGCTTTCACAACATTTTCACGGCAGACTTTTTACGGGGTGGTTTGCCATTGCCTTCCCCAGTCCTCTACGCTTTCCCCCCAGCAAGCTGGGGACTCATTTGACCGACCTCGGAAGGATGGAAGGCTGAGTCGACCTGGAGCCGGCTACCTGAACCATCTTCCGCTGGGATCGAACTCAGGTCGTGAGCAGAGGGCTCCGACTGCAGTACTGCAGCTTTACCACTCTGCACCATGGGGCTCTAAAACTATGAAACTGATGTATATTTGCAACCTCGAAATACAGAAGCAGCGCCGGCACCCTAGGCAAAGCTAACTTTTGGCGGGCCCCCCCTTCTCCCCCGCACTGATAATTTTCAAAAACAGATGAATTGTGGGGAGAATGAAAAGCACAAAACTTGAAATTGTTTCTTGACCTGGATAGCCCAGGTCACTGAGTCATGTGGGGGGAGGGTGCCCACTTTGGCGCCCCCAGAAGACTGGCACTCTAGGCGATTACCTCGTTTGGCCGGCCCTGTGCAGAAGGGCACTTTCCAAGAATCCTCTGCGCCATGCTGCGGCAGATACATTGTTTGGTGAACAAGGTTCTCAGAGGAGTTCAAAAACCACAGAGTTGTAGTTACGAGCAGCCTTCATGGGGTTAATTTCCGTTGGCACTGAGTGCATGCCTTGGAAACTCAGGGTATTTCTCTGCAGGAACAATTGACAGATGTCGTGCGACTCACTGCAAATGCAATGAATAAGCATTGCATAGACGTAGACGTTATGCTACTCGCAGAGCAAAAGATGCCGACCCAGATGTATTTTTAAATCATAAAAACAGCTGCGAGGAGGCCCGCTCTGGATCGGAGCGCTGTGCTGGTTGTGTGCCAGCATTTTGCCTCTGTTGTTTGCCTCTGCAAGAAATGAGCAACGTGCTGGGAAGGAGGGTGGATGTCACAGAATGCCTTTCCTGGTTTTCTTTGATCCTACTGCAGGAGTGGCCAACGGTTGCTCTCCAGATGTTGGGGGGGTTTTGCCCACAACTCCCATCAGCCGCAGCCAGCATGGCCAATGGCTGGGGCTGATGAGAGTTGTAGGCAGAAAATATCTGTAGAGCTACCGTTGGCCACCCCTGTCCTACTCGGTCTCGTCAGGGTCTTTTTTGAGCAGGAACACAGTTCCGGCTGGCTTGGCGTCAGGAAAAAGGAAAGGTCCCCTGTGCAAGCACCAGTCATTTTCAACTCTGGGGTGATGTTGCTTTCACAACGTTTTCACGGCAGACCTTTTCACCGGGTGGTTTGCCATTGCCTTCCCCAGTCAGCTACGCTTTCCCCCCCAGCAAGCTGGGTACTCATTTGACCAACCTCGGAAGGATGGAAGGCTGAGTCAACCTGGAGCCGGCTACCTGAACCAGCTTCCGCTGGGATCGAACTCAAGTCGAAAGCAGAGGGCTCTGACTGCAGTACTGCAGCTTTACCACTCTGCGCCACGGGGTGTGGCCTAATAAGCAAATGAGCCCCTGCTGGGCTTTTTCTACAAAAGAAGCCCTGTGTGAAACAATGGCGCCGACAGGGTGTGGCCTAATATGCAAATGAGTTCCTGCTGGGCTTTTTCTGCGAACATGGCCAGAGAGAGAAGGTTAAAGCCGACAGCCCTGACCCCAGTCGCGCCTTCTCGCGGGTCCTTTTCAAAAACTGCTTGAGGAAAGGGGTCTGCAACCTTTTTGAGCCCGCAGGCACCTTTGGAATTCTAGCAAAGAGCATTGGACACAATAACAAAATGGCTGCCACGGGAGGTGGAGCCAGTCATAAAATGGCTGCTGCAGGAGGTGGGGCCGATGATAAATTGCCAGGGAATGAGGTTATATCGAAGTCTGATCGCACATCTTCAACATTTCAGGCATCTCTTTTTAAAAGGCTGCTTTTTAACCCGTGGTGCAGAGTGGTAAAGCAGCAGTACTGTGGGTCTGAACTCTCTGCTCACGACCTGAGTTCGTGAGGCGGAAGCTGGATTCAGGTAGCCGGCCCGAGGTCGACTCAGCCTTCCATCCTCCCGAGGTCGGTCAAATGAGCATCCAGCTTGCTGGGGGGGGAAAGTGGAGATGACTGGGGAAGGCAATGCCAAACCACCCTGTAAAAAGTCTGCCGTGAAAACGCTGTGAAAGCAACGTCACCCCAGAGTTGGAAACGACTGGTGCTTGCACAGGGGACCTTTCCTTTTCTTTTAATCTGTACAGCCAATCAGAAGCCCTGCTGGGCAAAAGCCTCACCTAACCCCACCCACTTCCTAAAAGCACTTGGCAGATGCCAGGAAAAGTGTTGGTGGGCACCATGATGCCCATTGGGAACCCCTGTATTATGGCTCCCCCTAGTATAGGGGTTGCCAATTCTGAGTAGGGAAATTCCTGGAGATTTGGGGGTGGAGCCTAGAGATGGTGGGGGTTCAGAGAGGAGAGGAGAGGAGTAGAATGCTCTCGAGACCACCGCCCAAAGCTGCCATTTCCTCCAAGGGTACTAATTTCTGTAGTCTGGAGCAATGTGGAGTCTTGTGAGCAAGAATTCTACTTCATGAGCTACTGGAATTAAAGTTATGAGCTGCTGCATCAATTAGTTTGCTCTGGGGCCGCTTTTCCGGAGCTACGACAAAAATGTGTGAGCCGGAGGCTAAAAAACTGTGAGGCTAGCTCACTCTAACTCAGCTTAGAGGGAACACTGGTCTGGAGGACTATTGTAATAATAATAATAATAATAATAATAATAATAATAATAATTTATTTTATTTATTTATTTGGTAACTTATATCCCGCCCTTCCCACAAGTGGCTCAGGGCGGCTTACAACAAACAATAAAACAATAAAATCAGAACAAAGTTATTACATTTAAAAACAGACATTTAAAACCTAAAAAACCTTAAAATATTTAACATTAGAACTATACAGTATAATCACAGAAATCTGGCAGCTACATTTATCTAATCAGGCATAGGCTAACCGGAAGAGGGTTGTCTTACAGGCCCTGCAGAACTGAGCAAGATCCCGCAGAGCCCTCACCTCTTCCGGTAGCTGGTTCCACCACATGGGGGCCATTGTAGAAAAGGCCCTGTCTCTAGTTGCCTTGAGACGCACTTCCTTAGGCCCGGGGATGGTGAGCAGGTTTTGAGTCCCAGACCTCAGTACTCTCTGGGGAACGTGTGGGGAGAGACGGTCCCTCAGGTAGGCAGGTCCCAGGCCATATAGGGCTTTAAAGGTAATGACCAGCACCTTGTACCGGACTCGGTATATTATTGGAAGCCAGTGCAGAGCCCGAAGGCCCGGCCGAATGTGTCCCCATCTTGGGAGGCCCAATAGCAGCCGGGCCGCAGCATTCTGCACCAGCTGCAATTTCCGGGTCCGGCACAGGGGCAGCCCCATGTAGAGGGCATTGCAGTAATCCAACCTCGAGGTGACCGTAGCATGGATCACTGTTGCTAGGTCGTCGGGGTCCAGGAAGGGGGCCAACTGCCTTGCCCGTCTAAGATGAAAAAACGCGGACTTGGCAGTGGCCGCTATCTGAGCCTATCTAATAATAATAATAATAATAATAAACTTTTATTTATACCGCACCCTCCCCGCCTAGGCAGGCTCAGGGCGGCTAACAAGACATGGTAAAACCATGATACAGATAAACAATAGATAATATAATTAATAATTTAAACAATAAAACCAATAAAACAGTATGACATTAAAATACAGTCGAATGGCGTATGGCTCGGTATTACTGATCTTATCAGGAGTTCTGTCTTAAAAACCTAGCTGGAAGAGGGCAGTTTTGTAGGCCCTACGGAACTGGTTAAGATCCTGTAGGGCCCGCACCTCTTCCGGCAATTGATTCCACCATTGGGGGGCTTTTGTAGAGAACACCTGTTCTCTGGTAGCTTTTAATTTAGTCTCTTTTGGCCCAGGGATTTCAAGAAGATTTTTTGAACTGGATCGCAGTGCTCTCTGGGGAACAACATATGGAGAGAGGCGGTCCCTAAGGTAGGCAGGTCCTCGGCCATATACTTCCGGGAGATTGCCAAACCCTACCAGGAAGTTGGAAACCCGACCCTAACATGCTGCCAGCTCCTTATCAAAAGGTAGGTATGTTGGTAGGGGCTGGCAGAGCACAAAATCACACACACAAAAAAACACCTGGGCTGCGTGTCCACCAGTTCTGGTATCTGCCACGAGCCCCTTGGACTACCCACACAGTCCGAAGCAAAGGAGCAAGCTTCTGACCTTAATCAAGAAGGCCAGCCCTGCAAGGTGGACCACTTGTGCACTGAATTCCCTCAACAATTAACCTGGGAGGTGGGCCGGCCCTTCAGGTCTCGGATACTGGAATAGAATTGAAGCGCTTGAAGCAAAGAACATACCCAATCTAATCAAAGGGATATTTCAAAAGAACATCGCCGTGAGAACTAAAACAAAAAAGCTACATTTAAGAGACTTAACTATACAGCATGACGCTAACTCAAAGTTACTAGGTGTTACCCTTCTGAGTTGAAGTCAGGCGCAATCTATGTCTCTCTGCCCAGAGAGCAGTTAGCCAAGCAAGAGCCTGGGCCATTCCGAGGTTAGCTCATCATACCTCTTGATAGCTGAAGCTAGCTAGGAACCAAGAACAGAAAGACTAGCTTTTAAAAGGCCTAGATTGGGGAAGGGAACAGTGGCTCTCCAGATGTTTTTTTGCCTACAACTCCCATCAGCCCCAGCCGTTGGCCATGCTGGCTGGGGCTGATGGGAGTTGTAGGCAAAAAAACATCTGGAGAGCCACTGTTCCCTACCCCTGGAACAACATTGGAATCCAGTGGCCCTTTTAAGACCAACAGAGTGCGAGCTTTTGTGTGCCCGGCACGCTTCCTCAAACGTAATGAAATGGAAACCTCACACTTTGCAAAACCTCATACTTTAAAAGAAAACTTTGTTGGGCTTTGAGGTGCCACTGGACTTCAATCCAACTTCGTTCTGTAGCAAAGTTGGAGTCCATTAGGACCTTTAAGATCAACAAAATTTCATTCAGAATATAAGCTTTTGTGTGCTAAAAGCACATTTCATCAGACAATGAAACGGGGCGCAGCGAGCGGCGCTACATATAGCTGGTGGGTAGTGGTTAAGCATGCAGAATAGTATAGAGTCAGAATCCAGTGGCAAGATAGTGAAATGAACAAATTGAAAAAAGAACGTGATGTTAAACGATATAGAATGATATATATGATATAGAACGATGTTAAAAAGCAAATGAAGCGGACAAGAACATCGCTAGGAAATACGTGTCCTTTTGTTTTGCCTAGACTTGTAGCAAAAGCACAACTTTTATTACCATCCAGACCAACTTGTATCACTTTACACTCTTAACCCACCAGCTGCATATATTTCAGCCCACTGTACTGGACCCCCATCCCCTCGCCTGAAGAAGGAGCCGTGCGTATGAAAGCTGACATTCTGAATAAAACTTTGTTGGTCTCAAAGGTGCGACTTGACTCCTACTCTGTTCTACTGTTCGTTACACCGTTTCTCCTCGAGCATGGGTTAAATTTGTTGTATTGCTTCAGGCCAACAGAGCTGCCCGCCTGGATGTGACTTTTTAAAGGCCGCGTGGCCTTGGGGCTCCGTAGCCCGGTCAAAAATCAAAATATTGAAGTTCTGTTGAGTTACTAGCGGATGGCCCAGGAGGGAGTCACATTATGATGGGATGGAGGGTTATTTGCAGTCTAACCCATCTCTTCGTGTCGTGTGAATGACAGCACCAATCGAAGGAGCGCGGCCGTAGCAGGGGCGCAAAGGCGCCACAGTCTTTTCCTGGTAAACAAATGGCTTGTCTCTGTACCGGAATTGTTATTCAAAGCTCAGAAGGTCGATTTCTAACCCTTCAATACTGACAGCTGGTTGTTTTCTATTTGGACTCTTCAACTCATTTGCAGGCCTAGATTTTAGTAGGAGGCCCGTGTTGGTGTTTAATGAAAAGGCAAGAAATTGAACTAAAGGTCCAATTTCTTTACACTCCTCTGCTCCCAGAGTTGGGCTTGCAGCTCCGGTGTTTTACAGGAAGTCCCATTTCGGAGACTGTTTTCTGCTCCTTCCTCCAGGGAGTCAATTTTCCGCTTCTCTCCGCTCCACTCTCACTTTCGCTCTTCAGTGCTAATGGCTCTCTCTGTCCATAGGATGTTCGCCAATTCCTAGCCGTTCATAAATAATATTGATCTCTCCCCATCACGTTTCCATTTTGGATCAAGAGCCCGTGCGGGATAGAGAGGGAAAGGGCTATTGTTAATGCTGCACTTCCAGCCCACGTGAGTTATCGGAAGGTTTGCATTGGGGGGCTTGTTGCTGTGTCAGCCAGCGAGCCGAGACGCAAGGTGTACATCTGTGGCTTAGATATTGCCTGCGTCTGCGTCTCCTAGATGGCATTATGAATTTTTGCAACGCATGGAATTTTTAATTGGGTTCCAGCTCCATTCATTAGCTAGGCTGGGTTTGGTGGACTCAGTGTCTGAGGAAGTTGAGTCGTGGAGGTCAAAAGTGGGTAGCGGACTTAAGGCGGTGCGTGACTTACTCAGCCGCTTCCCCGCTGAAGCTTTATCCTCCACTGTTAAATTGGTTTAATGATTTTATTGTATCTTGTTTTTAACACTATGTTCTGTTAATTATTAGCTGCCCTGAGCTCGTTAGGGGAGAGTGGGATATAAATGTAATAAAATAAATGGGGGAGAGTGGGATATAAAAGTAATAAAATAAATAAAAGTCCAGCAAGGGGGGGTCAGCAACTAGCATGCCCAGGGCCAAATCAGCCAGCATTGAAGTGTTGCCTGGCTTCTCAGAAGCCAACCAGAGTTTCACTTTTTGCTGACCGTGAACTGCTAACGGTGAATGGGATTCGTACAGCTCTCGCAACTCCCCTGCTCCACAACAAGAAAAAGATACCTGGGAAACACCGCCTCCCCTTTGTGGCAAGGGGAGGCCCCAGCAGGAAAGGAGGGAGGTCATGTGTGCCACCCTGTATCATGGCACCAACACATTTGCCCATTAAGCGTTTTTAGAAGATAGATGGGGCCAGGGTGGGGCTGTTACCCAGTAGGCTTCTGCAGATTAAAATAACGTTTCAGCAGCCACTGCCTCCTCAGCTTTTCTTTCTCACTCATCTTGGCCATTGTATTTTTTTTTTTTAATTACACCTCTTCTCCTCAGCATTTGGGCTTCCACTGTGTTTGGCTCCACCTCCTTTGGCAGCCATTTTATAATTGTGCCCCCACCCTGTGTTAGAATTCCAAAGGTGACCTCAGGCTCAAAAAGGCTGGGAATTTCTGCTGGAAGGGCACTCTCGCGCAATATTAAATGCTAAAAGCAGAGTATTAGATGCTAAATTAGTGGTTATTGCAGTAATTGCAGTGGTTATTGCAGAAAAGGGCAACTAGGATGATTAAAGGTTTGGAACACTTTCCCTATGAAGAAAGGTTAAAACGCTTGGGGCTCTTTAGCTTGGAGTAACGTCGACTGCGGGGTGACATGATAGAGGTTTACAAGATTATGCATGGGATGGAGAAAGAGAAAGAAGTCCTTTTCTCCCTTTCTCACAATACAAGAACTCGTGGGCATTCAATGTAATTGCTGAGCAGTCAGGTTAAAATGGATAGAAGGAAGTACTTCTTCACCCAAAGGGTGATTAACATGTGGAATTCACTGCCACAGGAGGTGGTGGCGGCTACAAGCATAGCCAGCTTCAAGAAGGGGTTAGATAAAAATATGGAGCAGAGGGAATCCAAGAAATTATGTATGTCCCCCTGAGCATATGGAAGAAAAGCCGGCATGTAAAATGTGATGAATACAGATCTGAGAGAAGAGGAAGCATCCAGGTCCTGGTTGCTTGGCAACCACTTGGGCCTAGTTGGGGATGGTAGGCCTGTGGTCCTCAGGGACTCCCATTTTCTTTTGTTTCTCTCTTGCTGGTGGTTGCTAGGCACCCACAGCGTGGAGCATTCCCCAACCTCATGGGATCAGGCCCAGAGAGGTTTAGGGAGCACATCCTGTGGTTACCTAGCAACCAATGAGCGCACTTCTCGCCCTAGCCTGGCTCAGTGGCTCATTTTAAATGATTTGGGAGCCGCTTAACTAGTTGGAGAAGACTCAACTTGGCCGGTGTGTTATGTAATAAAACTTCCTCAGAAGGGGGGGGGGAACACCACTAAGGAGGAAGGGACACTATGGCAGGCCTTTCTGAATCACTGCCCAGCAAGTGCTGCAGTGCAGTAAGCAGAGGAAAGCCTCGGGCAAATTCGCACTCAAGCCAGCTTTCACTCTCAGCTGTGACGCTCATGGAGGGAGGGGACGTGGACCAGCCCACAGTCTTTCAGGCTAGCCTTCTCCACAAGGTTGTTGTGAGGACAGTGCAGCATCATTAATAGCAACAAAAATCCATCAGTTGTGATTCAAAGAACGAAAGCAGGTTTTACTGTGGCACCCATTTACATTTCCTCAGTGGTCCCTTGTGCGCATGCAGAGGACAGCAGCTCATGACATCCCACTGCAGCCTTGGAACGCTTCTGGGTTCCTTTTGTACGTTCCTGAAGGGCTGGAAGCCGCTGAGCCAGGCTTTCCTTTGAATCTGAATTCTTTCGCTTTTTCAGCGTTCGCCTTTGAGATAACTGGAAGTAATAAAGAGGACATTTTCCTCACCGCCAGATAGCCACTGCTGGGATTTGGAAGGATGGATTTCTAGGTCAGGGCTGCTCAGAAATTAACCTCTTGTTTCCATGAGGTCTAGAAACACCGTTGGATGGTTTTGATGAACCCCAGGCTATAGCCTGGTCTTGCCAGATTTTGGAAGCTGAGCTGAGCTAAGTCTTGGTTAGTTACCTGCAAGGGAGACTACCAGGAAAGCCCCGGGTTCAACTCTATGGGTTCCCCCCCACCCAAGAAAAACACACCTCGTCAAAACAGTTTATTTCTTTAGAACTTGTATTCGCTGTTTTTCCCCCTCGTGGAACTCAAGGTGGCTTACAAAAGAAATAAAGCACGAATAAAATAAATTTTTTTTAAGAAGCACAAGAGAAGCAACAATGATAAAAACCCAATTTAAAAATCAACAAAAATCGCACATCGCAAGTCTCCCCTGACTTTATTAGCTTGGCGACGACGCTTATGGGAATACTTTATTATGTCAAAAATTTCGGTTTCAGACTCAAGATCCCTTTAACTGAGTAATACGAAAGGTTTTTTTTATTGCTATATGGTATCCAATAATTGGCTATCTCACTGAGCATGATATTCTCCCACGCAGAATAATTTACAGAAAAATGATGTACTTTTAGAGGCCTATTAAGAGATCAGTTTCAAAAAACGTAAACTGGAAATACTCACGATAGCTTATTTATCCATTATTTCTTTTTTTGCCTATGAAAATGTTTTTAAAAAATTCACATCGCAAGACATATTCTGTTCTCGGCATCACCATGGTTTGAGCTGTTGTTGGGGGGCAGGGGCTGATGTATGGGACACAGGAGATTCACCGCATTTCAGAACAGAAAGCAGTCTGGTCAGCAGTCAGAGGACGAAGATCCTGCGGCCATCTGGTCTCCTCTACCTCCCCCCTCCCCCCCAAAAAATCAGATATGTTTCTTTTCCCTGTTTGCTGCAGCAACTGTTAGTTTGCCAGATCTAATGCGATGCCCCCCTCCCATCCACTGTGCTCAGCCCCTAGGGAAACTACGTATTTGGGACGCTATTGGAAGGCATATAAAAAAAAATCCGTCTCTGTGTTTTGACCGAAGAAATCGAACAGGCTTTTCGAAGCCTTTGTGAAATGCGGGCCGGTCACCTCATCTCACCCCCAAAGGCCGGGATGTGCTTGGAACGAGGCGGTTGGGGAGGATAGGATGATGGAGCAGATTGGGGGCGAGGGAGATATTAATTACGGGGATATTCATTAAGGGGACAGAGAGGAGAGATGGGCATTTCGGCGACACGGTGGCTGCAGAGAGCGGCAGCGGCTCCTTCTCTCCTTTCGGAGGAGAAAGCCAAGGCAAAGCGCCAGCTGTGATCGCAGGCCAGGTTTGGAAAGTGGCCAGATTTGACAAGAGCAAATTCAGAGTGGTTGGCCAGAGAATGTGAAGGCAGGGATGCTGAGGCACTGGGGTGGGGATTGGAGCCTCAGGAAAGATGGCAGATCGAAATGTCGGAGAAGAAGATGATGATGATATTGGATTTACATCCCGCCCTATACCCTGAATCTCCGAGTCTCAGAGCGGTCGCAATCTCATTAACCTTCTCTCCCCCACCCCCCCGCAACAGACACCCTGTGAGGTGGGTGGGGCTGAGAGAGCTCTTGCACCAGCTGCCCTTTCAAGGACAACTCCTACGATAGCTATGGCTGACCCAAGGCCAGCAGGTGCAAGTGGAGGCGTGGGGAATCCAACCTGGTTCTCCCAGATAAGAGTCTGCGCACTGAACCGCTATACCAAACTGACTCTCAGTTCACACCTAGAGGCCGGGCACCCTGCTGGATTTGACCACTGCACAGGTGTACTTCCCTTAGACATTAGCTTGGTCATTCTCTGTGACCTTGGACAGGGAGGGGTCATAAAAACGTAAGAGAAGCCATGTTGGATCTGGCCAATGGCTTATCCAGTCCAATACTCTGTCACACAGTGGCCAAAACAACCCAGGTGCCATCAGAAGGTCATTTCCAATTCCTGGAGGTTTGTGGGTGGAGTTTAGGGAGGGTGGGGTTTGGGGAGTGGTAGGACATCAGTGGATCCCAGGGCTTGCTTTGCGCAAAAAGCCCAGTGGGAACTCATTTGCATATTAGGCCACACCCCCTGACATCACCATTGTTTTGCGCAGGGCTTTTTTTGGTAGAAAATGCCCAGCAGGAAGTCATGTGCATATCAAGCTACGCCCCTTGACACCAAGCCAGCCGGAACTGTGTTCCTGTATCCTGACGGATAGAGTGCCATAGAGTCTACTCTTCAAAGCAACCGTTTTCTGTTGATTAAATTTGGGGCTTCCTGCCATGTAAAGCCAAGGTGTCCCCCCCCCACCCCCGATTGTCCAGCCCCCCTTCTTCCATATCAAAACCCAGCTAAGCAGATCCGAGAAGACCACAAACCACAGTTGCTTGCCCCCAGTTGCAAACCCCCTCCAAGCTGTTGGTCAGAGATAAACAGCTTCTGTACATGAAAGTTCCATTTGGCTTTTGTGGCTAATACAAAGTGCAAGGAGGGTGCTGATGAAAAAGGACTTGTTGGTGGACGTCCAGAGGAACTGGTTGGCCACTGTGTGAGACTTGGTGGACCTCTCATCTGATCCAACATAGCTCTTCTGATGCATTGATGTTGTTAGCATCAGGGGAAGGCAGATTCATGGAGGACAGGTCTATCCATTGTTACTAGCCATGGTAATTAAAGGAAACCTTCCCATTCAGAGGCAGTCAGCCTCTGAAACCCAGAGCCAGGAGACCACATCACTCTTGGCCTCTCTGCCCTGTTGTAGGTCCTCCAGAGGAACTGGTTGGCCACTGTGTGAGACAGGAGGCTGGACCAGATGAACCCTCACTGGTCTGATCCAGCAGGGCTCTTCTGATATTCTTATGAAGGCCTCGGCCTCTCTGCCCTGTTGTAGGTCCTCCAGAGGAACTGGTTGGCCACTGTGTGAGACAGGAGGCTGGACTAGATGGACCCTCACTGGTCTGATCCAGCAGGACTCTTCTGATGTTCTTCTAAGGGGAAGGCCTTGGCCTCTCTGCCCTGTTGTTGGCCCTCCAGAGGAACTGGTTGGCCACTGTGTGAGACAGGAGGCTGGACTAGATGGACCCTCACTGGTCTGATCCAGCAGGACTCTTCTGATGTTCTTCTAAGGGGAAGGCCTTGGCCTCTCTGCCCTGCTGTTGGCCCCCCAGAGGAACTGGTTGGCCACTGTGTGAGACTGGAGGCTGGACTAGATGGACCCTCACTGGTCTGATCCAGCAGGACTCTTCTGATGTTCTTCTAAGGGGAAGGCCTCGGCCTCTCTGCCCTGCTGTTGGCCCCCCAGAGGAACTGGTTGGCCACTGTGTGAGACAGGAGGCTGGACTAGATGGACCGCTGGTCTGATCCGGCAGGGCTCTTCTGATGTTCCTCTGTTCTTTGGATCCTCAGGGATGTCTTTTCAAACCGGCAAAGCAAAAGTGTCTACTAAGGATTTCTGTAAAAGCTACAGAATACCAGATCTGTTTGCCGTGATCCAGAGCATGCAATGTCACTTAAGAAATACTGTTCTGAATTGGGCCAAGGTCTCTCCGGTGTGGTATTTGGTGCAAGGTGCTGGATGGCCCCCTGGAGACAGGCCAGTGGGCTAGCAGTGGGCCGCAGCCTGCCTTCTGCCCAGTCCAGAAGTAAAGATTGAGAGCTGGGATGTGGTAGGGGTGTAATTTGGGGGTGCTGGCTTAGGATACTGGCTAAGGAACAATTGCGGCTTGCAGCTCAGGACGTGAAGCCGGGCAGGAGGGCTAAGGCCAGAAACCAGTGCTGGGTGAAAAGGGGTCGAGGGGCGGGTGAAACCCAGAGGCATCGAAGAGCTGAAGAAGATGCCAGCGGCTGGGATGGCAGCCAGCTCCTAAGGGGTTGCTGGCAGGATGTGAATCCATCGCTTCGGATTTAATTACAGGCCCGGCTTGCCAAAGGGAGGGAAGCAGCTGGCAAGGGGTTCCTCCCCAGGAGGGTGAGGGGGGAATTTACCCAGCAGGAGGTGCTGTGCTGACGTGGCCCTCCTATTGTGGCGCTTGCCCGCGGAGCCCTCTGCCGCCCAGCCTCCGAGCAGGTGTCCCGGGGGTCGTGAAAGGTCCCGCATTGCCACCCCTCAAGCAGTTGAGTAAGGAGGGCGGCCTGGTGGGGTCGCCAACCTCCAGGTGGGTGAGCAACACACACAGAACCCGCCGTGGAGATAGAGCAGCCCACAAGAAAACGCTGCGGATGATACTTATGTGCTATATATTCAGGCTTGGCTTTTGAAATATTTGGGTTTTTTTTCTTTCAAGTGTACTAGCTTGCGATGTGAACTGCTCTTGAAATAACAAATTACTTGTACCAGCCGCATACGCTCCAAAGCAAAATACTTATACCAGCCGCATACACTCCAAAACAAATATCCTAAATATCCCTGGCCCGAAGAACGTCTGGCTTGCCTCGACGAGGGGCCAGGGCCTTTTCGACCCTGGCCCCGACCTGGTGGAATCATCTCCCCGTGGAGATTTGGGCCCTACCGGATTTACTACCATTCCGCAGGGCATGTAAAACAGAGCTGTTCCACCAGGCTTTTAGCTGAGGCAAGCAGACATCTTTACCTTACTGCAGGGGTGGCCAAGGGTAGACTCTCCGTGTTTGTTTTTTGCCTCCAACTCCTATCAGCCCCAGCCATTGGCCATGCTGGCTGGGGCTGATGGGAATTGTAGGCAAAAAAAATCTGGAGAGCTACCGTTGGCCCACCCCTGCCTTACTGAATATACCGGCTAATTGGCCTCCCTACACTGATTTACCATCCTGATTGCCGGAGATCAGGCCGATATATATTTTTGACATTTCTGACATCTAGGACACCGACGACATCGATGTCCTAATTTGTGAAATGTGCTTACACCGTCCGCGCTGTTCTTATTTAATTGTCTGAGTTGTTGGATTTTAACTGTTTTTACTGTGCTGAAGTCCGTCCTGAGCCCGCTGTGGGAAAGGGCGGACTATACATTCACAAAATAAAATAAAAGGCTCCTGGAGCTGTCTTCTGAGTTAATGCTGAGTGCTGACTTAAAGATAGATAGAGCTGTAGCACAAATGTTCCAGACATAATTGTGGCGTGATAAAGTCTTCAAAAGAAACGTGTGTGTAAACCTGGACGGCCTCTTGGCACTGAGCTGTAGGCTGCTTCTTTGAAGGACTTCCTGTACCTCCATTTGAGAGACTTTCTTCCTTTGGCTCAAAATACCTCCGCATTAACTGAGACCGATTTCCCACTCACCTTACGCCGCTCTCGCGTTCCTCTTCTCAGTGGGGCTTCCGATTTCACACCACCTGCCCTGGAGCTGCAGCTGTCAAGCATCGATATTTCGCAATAATCAAGCAATAAACTTGCTTTATTGTAAAACTCGATAGCTTGCTCCAAGGACGAATTCCTTGGAAGTAATGGCATACATAGTATTAGATAGTATCTTATAGGCAAACTTCAAAAGGCAGGGTTACAGATAACTTCAAAAGAATAACATAAAAGATGTGAATTGAGTTGAGAGTTCTCTTTTATGGCTAAGGAATGTTAGCTAATGACAACATCTCCATTTCTCACACATTCCCTGCGAGCTGATATGGCTGTGTGAATCTGGGGGAGAGGCATTCTACAACGTTAACACAAGGTTACTCTAAAACATCCTGGGTCCAGATGGATTTATTATGCATCCAAAGGGAGGGAAGGAGAGAAGGGGGGAGAAGAAGAAAGGGGAAAAGACAAAGGTGATACTCTGCTTTAACTCTGGCCTATTTCCTAGGTACATATAAAACCAGTACTTAGAAATAGCATGCTTGACAACAGAGAGCATCGGTTTTTTGGCACAGCAAACAGAAACTGATTGTTAGACGTTTCTGTTTGCCTCGAGAAAAAGCCAACGCTAGCTGCAACCCAGGGGCAGATGGTGTGAAATCAGAAGGAAAGCCCCACTGAGAAGAGGAATGGGAGATCGGCCTTAGAAGACAGCATTGTTCTCTTCGAGTTGCAAGTTCATTGGATCAACCAGAGTACGTTGGAGGAGTAGCTGTCTCTTTCAAGGACTGAGCCTGATGGACTGAGACTGGTGATATGATCTGGAGACCAAGTCCTATGAGGAAAGGCTGAAGGAGCTGGGCATGTTTAGCCTGGAGAGGAGGCGGATGAGAGGTGATAGGATCGCCATCTTCAAGGACTTGAAGGGCTGTCCTATAGAGGATGGGGTGGAATTGTTTTCTGTGGCCCCGGAAGGTAGGACCAGAACTAATGGGTTGAAATCAAATCAAAAGACTTTCCGTCTCAACGTTAGGAAGAACTTCCTGACCGTTAGGGCGATTCCTCAGTGGAACAGGCTTCCTCGGGAGGTGGTGGGCTCTCCTTCCTTGGAGGTTTTTCAACAGAGGCTGGATGGCCATCTGACAGCAATGAAGGTCCTGTGAATGTAGGGGGAGGTGTTCGTGAGTTTCCTACATTGTGCAGGGGGTTGGACTAGATGACCCTGGAGATCCCTTCCAACTCTATGATTCTGTGAGCCTTTAAGATACTTGTTTTGGAGTGTATGTGGCTGGTATAAGTAATTGTTATTTCAAGTGCAGTTTTGTTTTACAAGCTAGTACATTTGAAAGAAAAAAATATATATATTCAAAAAATAAAGTTTGAATATATAGTGTATGAGTATTATATGCGTTTTCTTGTGTGTTGGTCAAGCTCCAAGTGAGGCCTGGAGATCTCCCGGGGCAGCTGCTGCCCGACCCGGAGACTTCGAAAGCAGACAGAGACCCTGATGCGGCCCTCCAGCTGAGCCTGACTGGGTGGGATGGAAATGCTGGTGATAAAACATTAAAATAAAAATAATAAGTTTGCGGAGCCCCCTTGGCACAGCTGCAGCATTGCAGTCCCAAGCTCTGCTCACGACCTGAGTTCGATCCCCGGCGGAAGCTGGGTTTTCAGGTAGCTGGCTCGAGGTTGACTCAGCCTTCCATCCTTCCGAGGTCGGTCAAAGGAGTCCCCAGCTTGCTGGGCGGAAAGCGTAGATGACCGGGGAAGGCAATGGCAAACCATCCCGTAAAAAAGTCTGCCGTGAAAACGTTGCAAAAGCAACGTCACCCCAGAGTCGGAAACGACTGGTGCTTGCACAGGGGACCTTTCCTTTCCTCAGGTGAAGGGTGTCTCTGAGCACATGCAGAATGTCTCTGCTAAGGCGGCCAACCTCCAATTTGGACTTGGCGGTGTCCAGGAAATTCCACTGATCTCTACGCTACAGGGGGGTCATTTCTTGGAGGGGGGAATGGCTTCTTTGTAGTGTGAACTCTGGAATTATGCCCCTCAGAGATCGCTCTCCAGCCTTTCTCCCCCCCCCAAAAAAAGGAATTGGCAACCCTGGACTTCGATGTTAACACTTCTGGGGCATGGGCAGCAAGGTAAGGATAGGCTCGGGTCCCCATACCTCTTGATTTTATTTGTACCGGAAATTTATTTCTAGCTCTGTGTTTCTCAGCCCTTGAGGTTTTAAGGTGACTGCGTTTGTTGTCCCTTAGCGCCATCTGGCGTTGGCATTTGGCAACACTTGCCTAATTTCGCAGATATCCCTCTCTCTTTTTCTTGCGTTATCAAGTCACAGCTGACTTACCGTCAGGCCTTGAATTCAGCAGGAGCTCCCAGGAGCGCAGCTCCTGAACCTTTCTGAGGGTTCCCCCACCTACCTTGTCCAATGAATAGGAGGCGCAGCTGCATAACAATCCCCGAATTAGGAGAGCGGGCAGCCAGCCAGCCACCGGCGGCTTTGCCACGCCCCCAGCAGCCCTCATTAACCCTTGGAGAAGCCCATGCCACCCTTTCTTCACTTTTTATTGGATTTTGGGTGGCTTGCTGGCCTTGTGACTGGGGAGGGGGTGGCCCAAGAGAGCCCCAGGCGAGCGAGGCCTGCTTGGGCTGACTGGATCCCTAGCCAGCCCAAACAGGCCCTGCTCGCCCGGGGCTCTCCTTTCTTCCGTCAGGTTGCTTTTGGCTGGGGGGGGGGGTGGAGACATATGCTAATGAGTTATGCTAATGAGCTCCACCACCTGTTTTGCTACAAAATGACCCCTGCTGACGGTGGTGATCCCGTAGGGTTTTCAAGGGAAGGAATGTTCAGAGGTGGTTTGTGATTGCCTGCTTTTGCACAGAGACCCTGGCCTTCCTCGGTGGTCTCCCATCCGAGCACTAACTGGAGCACTTTCCCTATGAAGAAAGGTTGAAACGCTTGGGACTCTTCAGCTTGGAGAAACGTCGACTGCGGGGTGACATGAGAGAGGTTTACAAGATACTGCATGGGATGGAGAAAGTAGAGAAAGAAGTACTTTTCTCCCTTTCTCACAATACAAGAACTCGTGGGCATTCGATGAAATTGCTGAGCAGACAGGTTAAAACGGATAAAAGGAAGTACTTCTTCACCCATGGGCATTCGATGAAATTGCTGAGCAGACAGGTTAAAACGGATAAAAGGAAGTACTTCTTCACCCAAAGGGTGATTAATATGTGGAATTCACTGCCACAGGAGGTAGCGGCGGCCACAAGTATAGCCACCTTCAAGAGGGGTTTAGATAAAAATATGGAGCACAGGTCCATCAGTGGCTATTAGCCACAGTGTGTGTGTATATATAAAATTTTTTGCCACTGTGTGACACAGAGTGTTGGGACTGGATGGGCCGTTGGCCTGATCCAACATGGCTTCTCTTACGTTCTTAACTGGCGCTGACCCCGCTTAGCTTCTGAGAGCTGACAAGATCGGGCTACCCAGGTCAAATTGAAAAGGCAGAGGAAGCTCCCTCGGTGAAATAGAGGCGGCAGCATTTTGTTTTTGGGGAAGTTTGTGTCGGAAGAGACATGAGCTGATCACCATGCCGTTCCTCATGGAGGCAGCGTTTTCTAAATGTAGATGGTGCTTTGTGGTCTTTGATCCACATGAAGAAGAAGATATTGGATTTATATCCTGCCCTCCACTCCTGAGAGTCTCAGAGCGGCTCACAATCTCCTTTCCCTTCCTCCCCCACAACAGACACCCTGTGAGGTAGATGAAGATATTGGATTTATATCCCGCCCTCCACTCCGAAGAGTCTCAGAGCAGCTCACAATCTCCTTTCCCTTCCTCCCCCACAACAGACACCCTGTGAGGTAGATGAAGATATTGGATTTATATCCCGCCCTCCACTCCAAAGAGTCTCAGAGCAGCTCACAATCTCCTTTCCCTTCCTCCCCCACAACAGACACCCTGTGAGGTAGATGAAGATATTGGATTTATATCCCATCCTCCACTCCGAAGAGTCTCAGAGCGGCTCACAATCTCCTTTCCCTTCCTCCTCCACAACAGACACCCTGTGAGGTAGATGAAGATATTGGATTTATATCCCGCCCTCCACTCCGAAGAGTCTCAGAGCGGCTCACAATCTCCTTTACCTTCCTCCCCCACAACAGACACCCTGTGAGGTGGGTGGGGCTGGAGAGGGCTCTCCCAGCAGTTGCCCTTTCGAGGACAACCTCTGCCAGAGCTACGGCTGACCCAAGGCCATGCCAGCTGGTGCAAGTGGAGGAGTGGGGAATCAAACCCGGTTCTCCCAGATAAGAGTCCGCACACTTAACCACTACACCAAACTGGCTCTCCATGAGCACTCTGCAGGGGTGGAATTCTAGTGTGAGCTCCTTTGGATATTAGGCTACACGCCCCTGATGTAGCCAATCCTCCAAGAACTTAGGAGTATGCGAAGGAGCTCCGACTAGAATTCCACCCCTGGCGCTCTGTAGTTATTACAGTACTCCATTTTACAGATGGGGAAAACTGAGGCACAAATGACTTGCCCAAGGTCATTGGGTAGTTTCCTTGCAATTTGGACTCTGAGCTCAGACCTTGCGTTTCAGTCTGGCACGTTCATCGCTGGATCGCATCCAGATCAGATTGCTGGGACAAAAGGGGAAAGTCTCTCTATGTGTTCTAGTTTTTCGAGAGGAGAGAAACTGAATAAAGTTCAAGGGTGCGGAGGGTGGAAAGGCGCTTATGAGGTGCTCCTGAGACGCGGCTCATGCAGGTAGAAATGTCCAGATCTTTCCTGCCTTCTCACCCCACAAAACTCCCCCGGTTCTCTCAAAACCATTTCCCATGTCGACGCAAATGGAGAAGAGAACGATTTCCCATTTTTTTTTTAAAAGGATCCTTTTTATTATTTTAAAAATCCATTCATAACCAAAGGTCTTCTTTCTTTCTTTGGTTTTCGCATAATGCTACCGGCTGGGAATTATCAGCGGTCGTTTGGATGGGCAGCAAAAAAGTAAAGATTTCCCCCCCCCCCCAAAAAAAAATAGCGGCACAGAAAATTCAATAGGAGGGAGCAGAGAACAGATTTGGGGTTTTTTTGGGGGGGGAGGGAGAGATTGTGTCACGCTAAACAACACACACATTCGGAAGGCCAGCCACAAATGCACAAATTCACACACAGGCTTGTGCTGCTTCTCCCAGGATTCACCCGCCCTGGCCTGGTGCACACAGAAACCCCCCAAAACCACCCTCCTAGAAGCTATTTCTCAGATACATCCCACATACCTGCACAAAAAGACATACTTAATGAGATTAGATCCAAGCGGGCAGCCGTGTTGGTCTGAAGCGGTAGAACAAAGTAGGAGTCAAGTTCACCCTTAAGACCAACCACTTTTTATTCAGAAGGTAAGCGTTCGTGTGTGCACGGTCGGAAGAAGTGTGCAGGCGCACACCAAAGCGTACGTTTTGAATAAAACTTCATTGGTCTTCAAAGTGCCCTCGACTTCTCCTTTGTTCTTAACGAGATTCGCAGGGGTACGCTTTCTCACTCTTGCAGAGGTAAAACAATTCTGCCTGTGCAGCCATCCCGCCCGCAGTTGCGACCGTCTGTGTTCAGCGGGGTGTGCGATTGTAAAAACGTGATGCGCAGTGGGGCACGTGCAGTGGTACACAAGCCACTGATTGCACACGGCGGCTTTTCTTCTATGGGGTCGGATGTGGGCCATTGCGTACATCAAAATCCGCCACCCCGTGATGTTCTATGGTTAGTAACACTGAGGGAACGCAGTTACAGCAAGGCAGATCATGTGCCAACACATTCACAATTGCATGCACACACACACACACACACACACACGGAGGCAGAGGGGGAGGTGTCAGGTTCCTTTCCTTCCCACAGCGACATGCGCCCGAGAAAGTTCCATTCTGAACAGACACACTCGTACTCGCAAGCACGCCAAAATCCACACGCACGCTTTTTTCTATAGTAATAGGACCTGCCTAGTGTTCCTTTTAAATAATTAATATATTAATCCACGGGAGGGGGGGGCAAATTGGGGGAAGGTGGACGTCTGAGATTTCCCAGAGTTCCTTCTGGCACTCTCTGGATCCGTTCCACGGCTTCGGCTCCTTCCTTGTCTCCTGCCCAAACTCCTACTTATGCCCTTTGATCCTTGGACTCTTGGAAGAATGGCGAAGACCAAAGGGAAACCGAATAGTGGCTAAATTTATACTTCTGCTCAGGAATATAGATCTTGGGCTAGAGGAGAAAGTTCGTGGCAGGATTCGGGGTTCTTCCTCATTACTGACAAGCAGTTCTTTTTGAACAAAACTAATTTAGCGATGGGGCTTTATTTGGGGTGGGGGGGGGTGAAATTCCATTTTAGGCTTCCTAAAAAGGGGATGGAGCTGGGAGGGGGGAGGCCTAAGCAGGGTCCAATGCCCAAGAGCCCGCCCTTCCAAGCGGCCATTTTCTCCCGGGGAG
This sequence comes from Heteronotia binoei, assembly GCF_032191835.1. NCBI lineage: Eukaryota > Metazoa > Chordata > Lepidosauria > Squamata > Gekkonidae > Heteronotia > Heteronotia binoei. Next base: position 6,402,297 of record NC_083237.1, on the reverse strand, counting down.
CTGATCTCTGCCAGCTGGATCTTAGTTGTTGAAGCAAGAGATGTCCAGGCCTCACCTGGAGGCTGGCAACTAGCCGGGATTCGCAGCGATGCCGTGGCCCACAGTCACAGCAGGGCAGTTGACTTTCAGTCCCACGTAGGACCAAGACAGAGGGCACTGCCCTGGCTTTTGTTTAGCAATTGCGCACTTTTCACCTCTATCTGAAGTTGCCAGCCAGTGGCAACACAAGGTGTCCCCTCCTCTCGTATTCCCCCTCCCCCCCACGAAGAAAGCAGGTAAAGATCTTGGTGCCAGAGTTGCAGAATCGGGACCACCCCCTCAGCACTATTTCTGAACCCTGTTTCTGTTTTGGGGAGGGACAGTGGCTCAGTGGTGAAGCATCTGTTTGGTAAGCCGAAGGTCCCAGGTTCGATCCCCGGCATCTCCAAAGGGTCCAGGCAAATAGGCGTGAAAAACCTCCGCTTGAGACCCTGGAGAGCCACTGCTGGTCAGGGGAGGGACGGTGGCTCAGTGGTAGAGCATCTGCTCGGGAAGCAGAAGGTCCCAGGTTCAATCCCTGGCATCTCCAACTCAAAAGGGTCCAGGCGAATAGGCGTGAAAAACCTCAGCTTTTGAGACTCTGGAGAGCCACCGCCAGTCTGAGTAGACAAGACTGACTTTGATGGACCAAGGGTGCGATTTAGTAGAAGGCAGCTTCATACGTTCATACGTAACACCGGGAGGATCCCAGTGGAAGGGAAGTGTGTAGCTGATTGTACGGTGAGACAACGGTGGGTGTTTGGTCAGCACAGCGTTCCTGCCTGTGCTTGTAGAGGGGCCAGATGCCAGTTTTGTGCCTTGGCCTAAGTTGGGCGCTTTCTTGAGACCTGAATAGTGGGGAAAGGGGGAGGAGCCTATCGAGAGCCTTGTTTTTGTCGCCCTCTGGTGGAGCGAAAGGGGGAGACGCCTCGCCTGTCCGCAGGTTGCCAACTCTCTGGGTCAGGAAATACCTGGAGATTTTGGGAGCAGAGCCTGAGGCAGGCAGGGTGTGGGGAGGTGAGGGATTTCTGTGGGGTATAATGCCACAGAGCCCACCTTCCCGAATGGCCGTGTTCTTCAGGGGAACTGATCTCTTGTCACCTGGAGATCGGTTCTGATCCCAGATCTCCAGCTACCACCTGGAGGTTGGCAACCCTATGTGGATCTCGGCCTCTGTCCTGGCTGCCTTAATACCCAGTGCAGGGTTGCCATCTCTGGGTTGGGAAATTCCTGGAGATTTGGAGGGTGGAGTTTGGAGACCTCCGTGGGGTACAGTGCTGTGAAGTCCACTCCCCAAAGCAGCCATTTTCTCCAGGGGGACTGACCTGTGGGCTGGAGATCAGCTGTCGTAACCCCAAGAGGTCTCCAGACCCGCCTGGAGTATGGCGAGCCTAATCCAGCACCAGTCCTCCTCAATACTGAACTGCCTTCTCGGGAGAAAATGGGAATATTCCACTTTTCCTGCCTGCCTGGCCGACAAGAAAGCGCACTTTCCATTAAACGTGTTCCTTTATGAAATTAACTAAGGCTGCAGTCACACACACTAAATAACGCACTTTCCAAGTGGATTTCATTGCGTAAAGTGACAAAATCCCCTTGGAAAGCAGATCGAAAGTGTGTTATTTATCGTGTGTGATCGCAGCCTAGCTTGTGCAGGGCCACACCATAGACTTCAGCAGGATTAACAGTTATCCCCCCCTCCCCGCCCAGGGAATCCTGGGAGTTTTGTTTCTGAGTGACCGAGTTCCCTCACCCAAACTACAATTCCCAGAATTCCCGGAGAGGTGGACATGACCGTGAACCTGTTACAACGCCAGTTGTGTTGTAGCGTGAGCTTGCCCATGGTGACGCTCTTTTGGCCTAACTTTCTGGAGACCCGAATAGTGGGGAAAGGGGGAGGAGCCTATCAAGAGCCTTGTTTTTTGTCGCCCTCTGGTGGGGCGAAAGGGGGAAACGCCTCGCCTGTCCACAGCTGACGGCCACCACCTCCTGTCCCACTCACGCTGTCCATTGCACGCTGCAGGTCATTCATAGAAAAAACTGTCCCAGCGATGTAGGCTGTGGCGCAGGAGGCTCCGCCCCCTCCCCGTAGTGTCCCCCTGCGGTGTCTCCCAGCAACTTCTGACAGCGGGCCTTGTACACGTCCCTTTCGTGGGCCACCCGGGCCATCTCAACACGCAGGGACTCCAGCTGCTGGGCCAGTTGGGACTTCTCCGCCTCCAGGACATGGCGCTGCTGCACCCGCTTGTAGCGGCAGGACTGGGCGTAGCCGCGGTTCTTGAGGGTGCGCCGTTTCTGCTTCAGGCGCTGCACTTCATCCTTGCCGAAGCCGCGGAGCTGCCGGTTGAGGTCCCGTACTGACATGGAGACCAGCTGGGCATCGGAGAAGCGGTCAGAAAGTAGGGGCAACTAGAAGGAGGGGGAGGGCGGGGAAGGAGAGGGGTTGGATGGGGAAGGAGAAGGCACACATGAGTGGGCAAAGGAAAGAAATTGGCTCCGGGGCACAAGGAGGAGTGCTGTGCTGTTCTAAACAGCTTTGTGGCTTGAAGTCTTAGCGAGAGGCAGCCTGACCCTGAGGCAATGGGAGGCAACCCAACCTCAAGGCAATGTGAGGCAGCTGCATTGGTGGCGTTGAGGGGCAGCCCAACCCCGAGGCAATGTGAGGCAACCTGACCCTGAGGCAATGTGAGGCAGCTGCTTTGGTGGCAGTGAGAGGCAGCCCGACCCTGAGGCAATGTGAGGCGACCTGACCCTGAGGCAATGTGAGGCGACCTGACCCTGAGGCAATGTGAGGCAGCTGCTTTGGTGGCAGTGAGAGGCAGCCTGACCCTGAGGCAATGTGAGGCGACCTGACCCTGAGGCAATGTGAGGCAGCTGCTTTGGTGGCAGTGAGAGGCAGCCTGACCCCGAGGCAATGTGAGGCAACCTGACCCTGAGGCAATGTGAGGCAGCTGCTTTGGTGGCAGTGAGAGGCAGCCTGACCCTGAGGCAATGTGAGGCAACCTGACCCTGAGGCAATGTGAGGCAGCTGCTTTGGTGGCAGTGAGAGGCAGCCCGACCCTGAGGCAATGTGAGGCGACCTGACCCTGAGGCAATGTGAGGCGACCTGACCCTGAGGCAATGTGAGGCAGCTGCTTTGGTGGCAGTGAGAGGCAGCCCGACCCTGAGGCAATGTGAGGCGACCTGACCCTGAGGCAATGTGAGGCGACCTGACCCTGAGGCAATGTGAGGCAGCTGCTTTGGTGGCAGTGAGAGGCAACCCGACCCTGAGGCAATGTGAGGCGACCTGACCCTGAGGCAATGTGAGGCAGCTGCTTTGGTGGCAGTGAGAGGCAGCCTGACCCTGAGGCAATGTGAGGTGACCTGACCCTGAGGCAATGTGAGGCAGCTGCTTTGGTGGCAGTGAGAGGCAGCCTGACCCTGAGGCAATGTGAGGCAATCTGACCCTGAGGCAATGTGAGGCAACCTGACCCTGAGGCAATGTGAGGCAGCTGCTTTGGTGGCAGTGAGAGGCAGCCTGACCCTGAGGCAATGTGAGGCAACCTGACCCTGAGGCAATGTGAGGCAGCTGCTTTGGTGGCAGTGAGAGGCAGCCGAACCCGAGGCAATGTGAGGCAGCTGTTCTTGTGAATATTAGGTGCCATTAAGGGGATCGTGTGATCTGATCCATGGTACACAATGTACCAGGGTCTTCTCATGTTCAAGGCCTTTTGAAAGGAGCCTGTCTCAGCTGGGGGGGGGGGGGAGGCTGCTCTAGGCCTCTGTCTCTTCTGCCTCGCCCCTCTTTCATAGGCAGACTTCTTTTACAATCTCTAACCGATAGATCCCAGTGGGCAGCCGTGTTGGTCTGAAGCAATAGAACAAAACAGTAGACAAGTGGCACCTTTAAGACCAACTAAGTTTTATTCAGAATGTAAGCTTTCATATGCTCTTAAGCAGAGTTAAGAGCATACGAAAGCTTACATTCTGAATAAAACTGAGTTGGTCTTAAAGGTGCCACTTGTCTACTGCTTTAATCTCTAACCAAGTCATTCTTTAAAGGAGCCTGAGTAGAAAGACATTTTTAGGAGTGACTGAGATTCTAAGCCTAGGAAGGAAGGAGGCCAATGATTAATCTAGAAAAAAAGGAAGGAGGATGCTCGGTCAACCCTTTGACCAGGGAGCCCAACTCTTCAATGGCAGCTGTGTGAGTGTGGACTGGTAGTGACTGGAAGGCATTCTGTACATGCTCAGAAAAATGTTTATGCCACTCATACGGGTCATTCCCAGAGTGAAATTTGGGCAACTGTAGCTTTGGCAGCCTCCAACCTGAAAGTCTGTCTTCCTGCTCTTTGGATGCGGGAGGGCCGCTTGTGGCCATGAGGTCACATGGCAAAAAAGCTCTTTGCGCATGATCAGAGACTCTCTCTTCTTTGTTAAGTCATGTGCCTCAGTTGCACACGGCTTAACTGGAACTGAAAACAGGACTAAGCTGAAGCTAGTTTGCCCCCTCCCACCATTCTCTTGCCTTTCCTCTGTGCGTCCCCCCCCCATGAGATGCGCTGACCCCTTTTCTCTTTCCTGTATCTCCTGTGCCGGTAGCTGAGCCACCTTTCCCCTGTATCTCACCTGTTGCTGTTCTCCAGCGAGACCTTCGTTTGTTCCCAGAAAGCCTTGCAGCTGGGGAGCGGCCCCCCCGCGGAGGCCACCTTCCGCCAGGGGAACCCCCAGGAGGGCCTCCATCGCTTCGTCAAAGGCCGGCACGAGCTGGCTTTCGGGGCCGCCCCCTGCTGCAGCGGCCGCCAGCGTCTGATGGAGGGTGGCCATCCAGTACAGCTCTTCCAGAGTGGACTTGGGGTCCCCCGTCTTGTCGAAGGTGGGGGAGGGGGGCACGGAGCTGCAGGGGGTGGAGTCCAGCGAGGCGCTCCCGCCCACTCGGGCGGCCTCCTGCTTCACCTCGAACTTCAGCAAGTCAAACTCGTCGAGGTACTCCAGGGCCAGGGGACTAGGCGGCAGGGCGTTCATCCTGGACCACAGAAAAGAGGAGATGAGAGGGATGATGCTGCAGAGAGAGGGCCGGGGGAGTTCGAGGTGGGAATGGGTTGGAAACCGTGGTTGTGATCGGGGCTTTTTGTGTAGCAGGAACTCTTTTGCCTATTAGGCCACACACCCAGAGAGCACTGTGTTCAGGAAGTCAACATCTGTTATCCATCCCTGGACCAAGGGAGGCCAGATTATGCTCTACAGGGGCGAGGGCCTTCTCTGTGGCAGCCCCTAATTTATGGGAATGCACTTCCAGAGGTCACGAGAGCCCTGCGGGGATCTCTTGTGCCCCTGTAACATGGACCTCTCCCTCGGCCACAGAAACCAGCCCTGCAGAAGTCCCATTTTGCCCCCCTCCCCCGACACACAATTGCTACGGTTTGGCGAATGAATGATCCGCCCGCCCTCCCAGAAGCTGCACACGCTAAATCACACCTTTTCACTCCGCGTTGAATGCATCTGAAAAGCTAGGGCGCCGACTGTTGGCACTGAACAGTTGTTTCCTGTTGCCCGCTGTTTGTCCCCGCAGCTGAGTTTGCTTTGCACGGCCTATGCATTTCCCCAACTTTCTTTTTCCCTGTCCTGCCTGGGACGTTTGTTTCTGCAGTGGGACTGTGGGTGTCTCAGGCCCCTTTTGCAAACCTTTGGGGCAGTTGAGTGTTGTTCCCCCCCCCCTTCACTTTCACTCCTAAAAAACAGTAAAAGGTAGTCCCCTGTGCAAGCACCAGTCGTTTCAGACTCTGGGGTGACGTCGCATCATGACTTTTTCGCGGCAGGCTTTTTAACGGGGTGGTTTGCCATTGCCTTCCCCAGTCATCTATGCTCCCCCCCACCCCAGCAAGCTGGGCACTCATTTTACCAACCTCGGAAGGATGGAGGGTTGATTCAACCTTGAGCCGGCTACCTGAAAACCCAGCTTCCGCCAGGATCGAACTCAGGTTGTGAGCAGAGAGCTCGGACTGCAGTACTGCAGCTTTACTACTCTGCGCCACAGAGCTCCTAGCCAGCTTCCAAATAGGTGGTCCAGCAGTTCACCCCCACCCCGTTCTCTCCTGGCCGGCCTCCCCCGTTATATATATCTGTAAGTGGTGTCAGTTCAGTTTGCAACCCACTTACAGCGATCCCAGCCCTTGGAGGCAAGTGAGAGGCAGGGGGTGGTTGGCCTTCGCCTTCCTCTGCAGAGTTTTTCTTGGTGGCCTCCCAGCCAAGTACTGGCCCCGCTTAGCTTCCGAAATCTAAGACGAACGGGCTCTAGTCACCTGCCCTCCCCTTCGTTATGCACCAATGCAATTTTCGGTTCTTGTGATTGACAGGAACGTCTCTGATTATCCAAGAAAACAGACTAACACCGAGGTGTGGTGAGTGTATTGGAGCAGATCCTGATTTCAGAGCCCTCCCAGATCCCTTGGATCCCGTGGATTTATGTTGGCACTTTCTTTTTCCATGTGCACCAGTGTGCCGCCCGCTTTGCCTGACTTCTGTTCTGGCAGAGTTAGGATTGTCTTTGCAGGCTCACACCTTCTGCGTCTCCGCTCCTCTGTACCGTTTCTGTCTTGCATCCTGAACATGGTAATGTTTGCATTTTTGGCAAGGCCCTTCCCCCCTCCCCCCCCCCGTCCAGATGCTGAGCGTTGAACAAAGCTGGATGCAGGGCTGCCACCCTCCAGGGGAGGCCTGGAGATCATATGGAATGAGATCTGATCTCTAGACTAAATGGTGGCGACAGAGGGTGGGCTCTTTGGCGTTGCACCCCGCTGAGATCTCTCCTGTCCCTAGAATCTGCTCTTCTGCAGGCTCCGCCCCCCAAATCTCCAGTTATTTCCTAGCCTGGAGTTGGCAACCATAGCTGGAAGCCGTCCCTGCATGACAAAGTTAGCAGCAGCATGGAAGAAAAGCAGTTCGGGGAAGAAGGTAGAAGGGAATTGCGGTGAAAAGGGGATGCTGGCGGAGGGGAAAATCCACCCCCTTGGCGAGCTCTCTGCGCCCCCCGAGAGAGAGCCACACGTCAGGACAAACGGATTAATCAGGGCTTCACTCAGTCCGCACCCACCTGTTGGTCTGCGCGTCCATCTTCCGACTCCAGCTGTTGACCTTCCAACCCCGCCGTGCCCCTGTGCCACCACCGGGGGAGGGTGGCAGCTGCCCAGCCCAGAGACCAGAGCCCGGACGGCAGGGTTCCATTTAAAGCTCCGGGGAAGCTGAGCTCATAAGAATACATTAGGCCCTGGCCAATGGGGGACCTTGGACTTCATTCGCCTAGCAGGGAAAGGGCAGGGCCCTGGAGCTGTTTTCTCTCCCAGAGGCGACGGGCCTGCCCCCCCGGACGGGCCTCCTCCCTCCCGAGGGAGGGAGAGCAGAGAGGGTGTCCGCATGCCCTTCCCCCACCACAGGGCATGGCTCTTCCCTTTCGGCACACGCCAGCGGCTGACAGAGCCCGGAGGAAGTGTTGCGCTGCTGTGCGCTTCCTGATCTGGCGAGCAGAAAGTGGTTTTCGGGGCTGGCTGTGAAATCTGTGGCCAGACATTGTGTGCACGGGGTTGTGCTCCGGGTTTGCTATTCTGGAAGTGACTAGATGGTTAACGGTGCCCCTGACTTGCTCCCAGATCCCTTCTGCGGTGCCCCCTCCTTCAGATCCCTCAACAAAACCCACCTTTTTAGAAAAAAATTGACAGGCTTAACTCCCTAGTCCTCATTGTTCTGTGAAACAAAGTCCCGATCGCATGGGAACGCATGTACTTATGTTCCAGTTTGGTGTAGTGGTTAAGTGTGCGGACTCTTATTTGGGAGAACTGGGTTTGATTCCCCACTCCTCCACTTGTACCTGCTGGAATGGCCTTCGGTCAGCCAGAGCCCTGGCAGAGGTTGTCCTTGAAAGGGCAGCTTCTGTCAGGTGCTCTCTCGGCCCCACCCACCTCACAAGGTGTCTGCTGTGGGGGAGGAAGGTAAAGGAGATGGTGAGCCACTCTGAGACTCTTCGGAGTGGAGGGCGGGATATAAATCCAATATCTTCATCTACCTCACAGGGAGTCTGTTGTGGGGGAGGAAGGGAAAGGAGATTGTGAGCCCCTCTGAGACTCTTTGGAGTGGAGGGCGGGATATAAATCCAATATCTTCATCTACCTCACAGGGTGTCTGTTGTGGGGGAGGAAGGGAAAGGAGATTGTGAGCCGCTCTGAGACTCTTTGGAGTGGAGGGTGGGATATAAATCCAATATCTTCATCTACCTCACAGGGTGTCTGTTGTGGGGGAGGGAAGGTAAAGGAGATTGTGAGCCGCTCAGAGACTCTTTGGAGTGGAGGGCGGGATATAAATCCAATATCTTCATCTACCTCACAGGGTGTCTGTTGTGGGGGAAGAAGGGAAAGGAGATTGTGAGCCGCTCTGAGACTCTTTGGAGTGGAGGGCGGGATATAAATCCAATATCTTCTTCTTCCTTCCAAGGGGGCTGACTCGACCTCTCCCTTCCCCCTCCTCTTTTCCCCCATGGGTGAAAAGTAAGAATATAAAAAGGGCTCTGCTGGTTGAGACCAGTGAGGGTCCATCTTGTCCAGGATCCTGTCTCGCATAGCGGCCACCCAGTTTCTCTGTAGGGCCAACAACAGGGTAGAGAGGCCTGGGCCTTCATAAGAGCATCAGAAGAGCCCTGTTAGATCAGACCGGTGGTCAGTGTTCCCTCGAAGCTGAGTTAGCGTGAGCTAGTTCACAGATTTTTAGCCTCCGGCTCACGCCTTTTTGTCTCAGCTCAGGAGAAATGGCCCCAGAGCACAATTATTGATGCAGTCGCTCACCACTTTGAAGCCAGTAGCTCACAAAGTAGAATTTTTGCTCACAAGACCCTGCAGCTTAGAGGGAACGTTGCCAGTGGTCCCTCTAGTCTAGCATCCTGTCTCACACGGTGGCCAAGGGCATAGAGACCAAAGCCTTCACAAGAACCTCAGAAGAGCTTGCTGAATCATCTAGTCCAGCATCCTGTCTGAGCTTCCACAGTGGCCAACCAGTTCCTCTGGAGGCCAACAAGAGGGCAGAGAGGCTGAGGCCTTCATAAGAACATCAGAAGAGTCCTGCTGGACCAGACCAGTGAGGGTCCATCTAGTCTAGCCTCCTGTCTCACACAGTGGCCAACCAGTTCCTCTGGAGGGCCAACAACAGGGCAGAAAGGCCGAGGCCTTCATAAGAACATCACAAGAGCCCTGCTGGATCAGACCAGGGAGGGTCCATCTAGTCCAGCCTCCTGTCTCACACAGCAGCCAACCAGTTCCTCTGGAGGGCCAACAACAGGGCAGAAAGGCTGAGGCTTCCTGGCACTGTGGTTCAGAAATCGACTGCCTCTGGTGGGAAATGACTGGTGCTTGCACAGAGGACTTCCTTTACCTTTAAGCATAGAGGTCCCCACGAGTTGCCATGGCTAGTAGCTGCTGATAGACCTCTCCTCCATGAATCTGTCGAACCACCCTTTAAAGCCATCTACATCTGTGGTCATCAGCCCGTCCTCTGGCAGCCAGTCCCACATTTCAATCACTCGCTGCGAAAAGAAGCGTTTCCTTTGGTCTGTCCTGAGTCTACGGCCCGTCAGTATCATCGGATGCCCGCCGGTTCTAGTCTTTTGTGAGGAGGAGTAAAAGTCGATTGTCAGGTCTTTGGGATGGCAGTGTGTTGTGGGACCAATGTTGTGCGCTTCACATCACACAAAAAGGAGGGGTCCCTGCCCCGAGGACACTGCAGTCCCTAGGCCAAAAAAGAAAAAGATGAGAGAGCTCACCATCTGAGTTGCTGTCTATTCGAGGATTCCTAATGATACGACAATACCGCTTCTTCTTTGGTGTAGTGGTTAAGTGGACAGTCTTTTATCTGGGAGAACCAGGTTTGAGCCCCCACTCCTCCACTTGCACCTGCTGGAATGGCCTTGGGTCAGCCAGAGCTCTTGCAGAGTTGTCCTTGAAAGGGAAGCTGCTGTGAGAGCCCTCTCAGCCCCACCCATCTCACAGGATGTCTGGTGTGGAGGTGGGAAGGTAAAGGAGATTGTGGCCGCTCTGAGACGCTGAGATTCAGAGTATAAGGCAGGGTGTAAATCCAATACCTTCTCCTTCTCCTCCTAGAGAGCCAGGGTATAAATCCAGTATCTTCATCTACCTCACAGGGTGTCTGTTGTGGGGGAGGAAGGTAAAGGAGATTGTGAGCTGCTCTGAGACTCTTCGGAGTGGAGGGTGGGATATAAATCCAATATCTTCATCCACCTCACAGGGTGTCTGTTGTGGGGGAGGAAGGGAAAGGAGGTTGTGAGCCGCTCTGAGACTCTTCAGAGTGGAGGATGGGATATAAATCCAATATCTTCATCTACCTCACAGGGTGTCTGTTGTGGGGGAGGAAGGGAAAGGAGATCGTGAGCCACTCTGAGACTCTTCGGAGTGGAGGGCGGGATATAAATCCAATATCTTCATCTACCTCACAGGGTGTCTGTTGTGGGGGAGGAAGGTAAAGGAGATTGTGAGCCGCTCTGAGACTCTTCGGAGTGGAGGGCGGGATATAAATCCAATATCTTCATCTACCTCACAGGGTGTCTGTTGTGGGGGGAGGAAGGGAAGGTGATTGTGAGCCGCTCTGAGACTCTCCGGAGTGGAGGGCGGGATATAAATCCAATATCTTCATCTACCTCACAGGGTGTCTGTTGTGGGGGAGGAAGGGAAGGTGATTGTGAGCCGCTCTGAGACTCTTCGGAGTGGAGGGCGGGATATAAATCCAATATCTTCTTCTTCTCTTTTGTAGCCATGACACCTCACTTCTCCAACACCACACAGTGTGTGGTCCGCTCTTCCAGATCTCTTTGCCCGGATTAATTGCCCACTAAACACCCTCCAACTTGTTCCATGCGCTGGCAGTCAAGGTATAGTTGCAGTACTGTGGATTCTCCCCCCCAGGTTTGGGGAGAGAAGGGCACTGAGTAGGGTAGAACGCCACAGAATCCCCCCACCACCACCAAAGCAGCCATCTTCTCCAGAGGAACGGGTCTTGGATCTCTGAAGTCGAATTGCGCTTCCTGGAGATCTCCAGCTTTCTTCCACCTGGAGGGTGGCAACCCAACTCCGCCTTATTTCAGAGCGGAAATTAAATATCCCGAAAACAGAAATGTGTGTGGGAGAGTGGGGAATAATTATTCTGGAGTAACTAAGCCCTAGATAATGGATCTACATGCACAAAAGTCATCCTTCGGTTGGAGGGGGGGGGGGCAACAAATTGCCAGAATCCAGCGCCTGCAGGCCGTTGCCATGACGTCTGACACCCCCCCCCCCTCCGGCCTACCCCTTTTCTCATGTGCAGCGCTGGCTGGACAAAAGGCCCAGAGTGCGTTGCTAACCCTTTGTGACAGGGGATTCTCTGCCCATTCAAGGTGAGGTCACCCTGTCACCGGGCCTCACCCCACTGCCCGCCCGGACCGGGTGCCTCACTGCCATCCCTGGCGTGACCTCCCCACCTGACCGGCCCCTGTTGTTCAGCAAGAAAAGGGAGGGAAAAATTCCAGTCCCCCCACCCCATCCCACTAGCTCTGCTGAAGCCCTGTGGATGCCTTTTCCCTGGGGGGGCCCAAATCCAACCGTAGGGGCCAACCCACGAGCTGTCACCTTTTCACCCTATTCGGGGGAGCATTGGGGGATCCCAGGCCCAGAGGGGCAGATGGAAAGTCATAGAATCATAAGAGTTGATCATAGACTCCTAGAGTTGGAAGGGACCTCCAGGGTCATCTAGTCCAACCCCCTGCACAACACAGGAAACTCACAAACGCCTCCCCCTAAATTCACAGGATCCGCAATGCTGTCAGATGGCCATCCAGCCTCTGTTGGAAAACCTCCGAGGAAGGAGAGCCCACCACCTCCTGAGGAGGAAGCCTGTTCCACTGAGGATCCGCTGTAACGGTCAGGAAGTTAATCATAGAATCAGAGATGGAAGGGACCTCCAGGGTCATCTAGTACATCCCCCTGCACAACACAGGAAACTCACAAACACCTCCCCCTAAATTCACAGGATCCTCATTGCTGTCAGATGGCCATCTAGCCTCTGTTGAAAAACCTCCAAGGAAGGAAAGCCCACCACCTCCCGAGGAAGCCTGTTCCACTGAGGAACCACTCTCGCGGTCAGGAAGTTAATCATAGAATCCTAGAGTTGGAAGGGACCTCCAGGGTCATCTAGTCCAACCCCCTGCACAACACAGGAAACTCACAAACCCCTCCCCCTAAATTCACAGGATCCGCAATGCTGTCAGATGGCCATCTAGCCTCTGTTGAAAAACCTCCAAGGAAGGAAAGCCCACCACCTCCCGAGGAAGCCTGTTCCACTGAGGAACCACTCTCGCGGTCAGGAAGTTAATCATAGAATCCTAGAGTTGGAAGGGACCTCCAGGGTCATCTAGTCCAACCCCCTGCACAACACAGGAGACTCACAAACGCCTCCCCCTAAATTCACAGGATCCGCAATGCTGTCAGATGGCCATCTAGCCTCTGTTGAAAAACCTCCAAGGAAGGAAAGCCCACCACCTCCCGAGGAAGCCTGTTCCACTGAGGAACCACTCTCGCGGTCAGGAAGTTAATCATAGACTCCTAGAGTTGGAAGGGACCTCCAGGGTCATCTAGTCCAACCCCCTGCACAACACAGGAAACTCACAAACGCCTCCCCCTAAATTCACAGGATCCGCAATGCTGTCAGATGGCCCTCCAGCCTCTGTTGGAAAACCTCCGAGGAAGGAGAGCCCACCACCTCCTGAGGAGGAAGCCTGTTCCACTGAGGATCCGCTGTAACGGTCAGGAAGTTAATCATAGAATCAGAGATGGAAGGGACCTCCAGGGTCATCTAGTACATCCCCCTGCACAACACAGGAAACTCACAAACACCTCCCGCTAAATTCACAGGGTCTTCATCTCTGTCAGATGGCCATCTACTTTCTGTTGGAAAACCTCCAAGGAAGGAGAGCACACCACCTCCCGAGAAGGAAGCCTGTTCCACTGAGGATCCGCTCTGATGGTCAGAAAGTTAATCATAGAATCAGAGATGGAAGCGACCTCCAGGGTCATCTAGTCCAACCCCTTGCACAACGCAGGAAACTCACATACACCTCCCTCTAAATTCACAGGATCCGCATTGCTGTCTACCTTCTGTTGGCCATCTACCTTCTGTTGGAAAACCTCCAAGGAAGGAGAGCCCACCACCTCCCGAGGAAGCCTGTTCCACTGAGGAACCGCTCTAACAGTCAGGAAGTTAATCATAGAATCAGAGATGGAAGGGACCTCCAGGGTCATCTAGTCCAACCCCCTGCACAATGCAGGAAACTCACAAACACCTCCCCCTAAATTCACAGGATCTTCATTGCTGTCAGATGGCCATCTAGCCTCTGTTGAAAAACCTCCAAGGAAGGAGAGCCCACCACCTCCCAAGGAAACCTGTTCCACTGAGGAATCGCTCTAACTGTCAGGAAGTTCTTCCTAATAGAATCCTAGAGTTGGAAGGAACCTCCAGGGTCATCTAACTCAACGCCCTGCACAATGCAGGAAACTCACAAACACCTCCCCCTAAATTCACAGGATCCGCATTGCTGTCAAATGGCCATCTAGCCTCTGTTTAAAAACCTCCAAGGAAGGAGAGCCCACCACCTCCCCAGGAAGTTCTCCCTCATAGAATCATAGAGTTGGAAGGGACCTCCAGGGTCATCTAGCCCATCCCCCTGCACAATGCAGGAAAGTAACCCACAAACATCTCTCCCTCAATTCACAGAATCTTCATTGCTGTCAGATGGCCATCTAGCCTCTGTTGAAAAACCTCCAAGGAAGGAGAGCCCACCACCTCCCGAGGAAGCCTGTTCCACTAAGGAACCGCTCTAACAGTCAGGAAGTTCTTCCTAATGTTGAGCCAGAAAGTCTTTTGATGTAATTTCAACCCATTGGTTCTGATCCTACCTTCCGGGGCCACAGAAAACAATTCCACCCCATCCTCTATAGGACAGCTCTTCAAGTACTTGAAGATGGTGATCATATCACCTCTCAGCCGCCTCCTCTCCAGGCTGAACATGCCCAGCTCTTTCAACCTTTCCTCATAGGATTTGGTCTCCAGACCCCTCACCATCTTTGTCGCCCTCCTCTGGACCCGTCCCAGCTTGTCTCTATCGTTAAAATGTGGTGCCCCAAACTGAACGCAAGACTCCAGGTGAGGCCTTACCAGAGGACAAAGTAGATGTGATCCCACATCTGTATAATTGGCACCTGTTTGATTTCTGTCTGCCATGGAACACACGGGCAAAAGACTATAGCAGCTCTTCTGATTCTGCATGAAGGTCCCCTTTGCACACGGCGGCCTGCTAAAATTCCAGCTTTGCTGACAGCGTTCAGACGTACGCTTGCAACCCATCCCTTCGGTAGTTTGCATGTCCGACCCTGCCACTAGATAGACTAGGTGATTTCCTAGGACGCAGGCCTTCTAGGGGTGCTCCATGTCACTTGGTGACATTATCAGTGTGGGGGGGGGGGGAGGTGCCAGAAGTTAGCCCTGAGTGCCAGAAAGTCTAGGGCTGGTGCTGGTGGTTTGAGCAATTTCAGCCACACCGTCACAGACATCTGGAGCAGAGGTCCATCAGCGGGTATTAGCCACAGGGTATTGTGGAATTCTCTGTCTGGGGCAGTGATGCTCCGTATTCTTGGTATGTGGGGGGCAACAGTGGGAGGGCTTCTAGTGTCCTGGCCCCACTGGTAGACATTCTGATGGCACCTGGGGTTTTTTGGCCACTGTGTGACACAGGGTGTTGGACTGGATTGGCCTTTGGCCTGATCCAACATGGCTTCTCTTATGTTCTTATGTGACACAGAGTGTTGTACTGGATGGGCCAATGGCCTGATCAAACATGGCTTCTCTTATGTTCTTTTGTGACACAGAGTGTTGGACTGGATGGTCCATTGGCCTGATCCAACATGGCTTCTCTTATGTTCCTATGTAACACAGAGTGTTGGACTGGATGGGCCATTGGCCTGATCCAACATGGCTTCTCTTATGTTCTTATATGACACCGAGTGTTGGACTGGATGGGCCACTGGCCTGATCCAACATGGCTTCTCTTATGTTCTTATGTGACGCAGAGTGTTGGACTGGATGGGCCACTGGCCTGATCCAACGTGGCTTCTCTTATGTTCTTATGTGACACAGAGTGTTGGACTGGATGGGTCAATGTCCTGATCCAACGTGGCTTCTCTTATGTTCTTTTGTGACACAGAGTGTTGGACTGGATGGGCCATTGGCTGATCCAACATGGCTTCTCTTATGTTCTTTTGTGACACAGAGTGTTGGACTGGATGGCCATTTGGCCTGATCCAACATGGCTCCTCTTATGTTCTTATGTGACACAGAGTGTTGGACTGGATGGGCCATTGGCCTGATCCAACAGGGCTTCTCTTATGTTCTTATGTGACACAGAGTGTTGGACTGGATGGGCCACTGGCCTGATCCAATGTGGCTTCTCTTATGTGACACAGAGTGTTGGACTGGATGGGCCAATGGCCTGATCCAACGTGGCTTCTCTTATGTTCTTTTGTGACACAGAGTGTTGGACTGGATGGGCCATTGGCTGATCCAACATGGCTTCTCTTATGTTCTTTTGTGACACAGAGTGTTGGACTGGATGGCCCACTGGCCTGATCCAACATGGCTTCTCTTATGTTCTTATGTGACACAGAGTGTTGGACTGGATGGGCATTTGGCCTGATCCAACATGGCTCCTTTTATGTTCTTATGTGACACAGAGTGTTGGACTGGATGGGCCATTGGCCTGATCCAATGTGGATTCTCTTATGTTCTTATGTGACACAGAGTGTTGGACTGGATGGGCCAATGGCCTGATCCAATGTGGCTTCTCTTATGTTCTTATGTGACACAGAGTGTTGGACTGGATGGGCCAATGGCCTGATCCAACGTGGCTTCTCTTATGTTCTTTTGTGACACAGAGTGTTGGACTGGATGGGCCATTGGCTGATCCATCATGGCTTCTCTTATGTTCTTTTGTGACACAGAGTGTTGGACTGGATGGCCCACTGGCCTGATCCAACATGGCTTCTCTTATGTTCTTATGTGACACAGAGTGTTGGACTGGATGGGCCATTGGCTGATCCAACATGGCTTCTCTTATGATCTTATGTGACACAGAGTGTTGGACTGGATGGGCCATTGGCCTGATCCAACATGGCTTCTCTTATGTTCTTATGTGACACAGAGTGTTGGACTGGATGGGCCACTGGCCTGATCCAACATGGCTTCTCTTATGTTCTTATGTGACACAGAGAGTTGGACTGGATGGGCCACTGGCCTGATCCAACGTGGCTTCTCTTATGTTCTTATGTGACACAGAGTGTTGGACTGGATGGGCCATTGGCCTGATCCAACAGGGCTTCTCTTATGTTCTTATGTGACACAGAGTGTTGGACTGGATGGGCCACTGGCCTGATCCAATGTGGCTTCTCTTATGTTCTTATGTGACACAGAGTGTTGGACTGGATGGGCCAATGGCCTGATCCAACGTGGCTTCTCTTATGTTCTTCTGTGACACAGAGTGTTGGACTGGATGGGCCATTGGCCTGATCCAACATGGCTTCTCTTATGTTCTTATGTGACACAGAGTGTTGGACTGGATGGGCCATTGGCTGATCCAACATGACTTCTCTTATGATCTTATGGTTAGGGACCTGGGAAACAGCAGTTGTAAAAAGTCGCCTGTTGAATTGTTATTTGTCTCACAGTGCCTACAGATAAAAGAACCCAGTAACAGGGCAATGCCATTGTGTTACGTTTTTGCAATGAGTAGCGCGCCCCCCCCTCCACAACCGTCAGACCCTTCTGAGGAAGCTAATAAACCATGTAATGTAATAGATAAGCACAAAGCGAGCGCCATATTGATTTTCAATTGTTTGGTCCTCTTAATGTTAATCACTGATGTTATTTTAATAGGTTTTGCAGCCAAGACAAATATGTATGAACTCCTCAAAACAAAGAGTAATCTGGCAGCTCTTAATCTCTGGAAGTTAGCAAATAAATTCAGAACTGTTATTCTCACTTAAGGGTATCTTCTCTGAAGAATTGGACAATTTTACAATCCCCCCCCCCCCAATCATCACGTCCATTTGTCAACCTCAGTGGTCCACATGTCCTCCATCTAATAATAGAAGAAAATATTGAATTTATATCCCTCCCTATACTCTGAATCTCCAAGTCTCAGAGGGGTCACAGTCTCCTTTACCTCCCCCCCCCCCACAACAGACACCCTGTGAGGTGGGTGGGACTGAGAGAGCTCTCCCAGAAGTTACCCTTTTAAGGACAACTCCTACAAGAGCTATGGCTGACCCAAGGCCATTCCAGCAGCTGCAAGTGGAGGAGCGGGGAATCAAACCCGGTTCTTTCGGATAAGAGTCTGTGCACTTAACGACTTAGCAAGAGCTCTGGCTGACCCAAGGCCATTCCAGCAGCTGCAAGTGGAGGAGTGGGGAATCAAACCCGGTTCTCCCAGATAAGAGTCCGCGCACTTCACCACTACACCAAACTGGCTCTCAATAATGATGCGGGCGATTCCTTTCATGGGTTCAGAACCCAGCCAAGCTGATTGCCTCATCTCTGATCCCAAGATCTTCCCTGCCCCTGCCTGGATGGCATCAAACAAACAGGTATAGCCAATTTGGTGTAGTGGTGAAGTGCGCGGACTCTTATCTGGGAGCACCGGGTTTGATTCCCCACTCCTCCACTTGCACCTGCTGGAATGGCCTTGGGTCAGCCATAGCTCTTGCTAAGTGGTTAAGTGCACAGACTCTTATCTGGGAGAACCGGGATTGATTCCCCACTCCTCCACTTGCAGCTGACGGAATGGCCTTGGGTCAGCCATCGCTCTTGCTAAGTGGTGAAGTGCACAGACTCTTATCTGGGAGAACCGGGTTTGATTCCCCACTCCTCCACTTGCACCTGCTGGAATGGCCTTGGGTCAGCCAGAGCTCTTGCTAAGTGGTGAAGTGCACAGACTCTTATCTGGGAGAACCGGGTTTGATTCCCCACTCCTCCACTTGCACTTCCTGGAATGGCCTTGGGTCAGCCAGAGCTCTTGCTAAGTGGTTAAGTGCACAGACTCTTATCTGGGAGAACCGGGATTGATTCCCCACTCCTCCACTTGCAGCTGACGGAATGGCCTTGGGTCAGCCAGAGCTCTTGCTAAGTGTTTAAGTGCACGGACTCTTATCTGGGAGAACCGGGTTTGATTCCCTGCTCCTCCACTTGCAGCTGCTGGAATGGCCTTGGAGCAGCCATAGCTCTTGCTAAGTAGTTAAGTGCACAGACTCTTACCTGGGAGAACCGGGTTTGATTCCCCACTCCTCCACTTGCAGCTGCTGGAATGGCCTTGGGTCAGCCAGAGCTCTTGCTAAGTGGTTAAGTGCACAGACTCTTACCTGGGAGAACCGGGTTTGATTCCCCACTCCTCCACTTGCACTTCCTGGAATGGCCTTGGGTCAGCCAGAGCTCTTGCTAAGTGGTTAAGTGCACAGACTCTTATCTGGGAGAACCGGGATTGATTCCCCACTCCTCCACTTGCAGCTGACGGAATGGCCTTGGGTCAGCCAGAGCTCTTGCTAAGTGTTTAAGTGCACGGACTCTTATCTGGGAGAACCGGGTTTGATTCCCTGCTCCTCCACTTGCAGCTGCTGGAATGGCCTTGGAGCAGCCATAGCTCTTGCTAAGTGGTTAAGTGCACAGACTCTTACCTGGGAGAACCGGGTTTGATTCCCCACTCCTCCACTTGCAGCTGCTGGAATGGCCTTGGGTCAGCCAGAGCTCTTGCTAAGTGGTTAAGTGCACAGACTCTTACCTGGGAGAACCGGGTTTGATTCCCCACTCCTCCACTTGCACTTGCTGGAATGGCCTTGGGTCAGCCAGAGCTCTTGCTAAGTGGTTAAGTGCACAGACTCTTACCTGGGAGAACCGGGTTTGATTCCCAGCCACACACCTAGAGAAGACAAAAAAAAAGGAGGTGGTGTTGTGTTGTGCCACTGCCGCAGAGGACAGCACCCCTGCTCGGAAATCCTGCTTTGAATCAAGAAAACAAACCAAAAGAATGGCTGGAAAACGACAGAGGGAGGGAGGACCCGCCCAAGCTCAGCACTTGGTGGAATTCAACTGCTAGTGGATCAGCAGCTCAGGAAATGCAGACTAGAGATCCTGGTGCAGGAAAGCCCCTGGATGGAAACGGAGTTTTGGCAGGACTGCAACCGAAGGGTCAAAGTTTCTCCTGCTTCGGTGACTCAGGCAGTCCGCAGCCTCACCCTGGGCTGAAGGTGTTCAGGCAGCTCTGCAGTTGATCTCGGAGGAAGAATTGCGTTATCAGTTCTCACTCACGACTGAGGCTCTGTGTTCCTTCTGGCTAAAAACCTCCTCTTGATCTCCAGCTTCCAGGACCCCTTCTGCAGGGCATCCTCCTTTGCCCAGAAGCATCCTCAAGAGGAATCACTCTCCGTAATTCATCTGATATGTATCTGAAATTTGAGTCCTGAAGCACCTCTTGATGTTTATGGGTGCCTACATGAGCCTGGCCTTCTACAAAAGAGAAGAAACAGGTCTCTGCCCCGGTGCGTGTATAATATAAAGTTTAAGGTAGACTACAGAGGAGGGGGAGGTAGAGGTAAAAGGGGGAGGAATCTAGGCTGTGTTGCAACGAGGGATGGACATGAACTGGCTGACAGACTAAAGTTTGTCACAAATTTTGGCCGGTTTGTGGTTTAAGTGACGTTCAAGAACTGAAGAGCCGCAACAAACTTCCACAAATTTTGTTGCAGTTTGTGGCAGTTCATGAAGAGCAGACAGCAACCCCCAGCTTTCTGCTTATCAAGAAAAACAGCCGTGGGGAGCAGAAAGCAGGGTTTAAATGGAACCATTCAAACCAAGCAGCTGAGCGGCAGTCCCTGGGGCATAGATGTTTGGAAATCCCTGCTTTCTGCTCATCACAGAAAACAGTCACAGGGAGCAGAAAGGAGGGCTTAAATGGCTTGCGACCGTTTAAACCAAGCAACTGAGCAACTGCCCATGGGGCATAAGAACATAAGAGAAGCCATGTTGGATGAGGCCAGTGGCCCCTCCAGTCCAACACTCTGTGTCACATAAGAACATAAGAGAAGCCATGTTGGATCAGGCCAAAAGCCCATCCAGTCCAACACTCTGTGTCACACAGAGGCCAAAAAACCCCAGGTTCCATTAGGAGGTCCATCAGAGGGGCCAGGACACTAGAACCCCAAGCACCAAGAATACAGAGCATTCCTGCCCCAGACAGAGAGTTCCAACAACACACTGTGGCTAATAGCCACTGATGGACCTCTGTTCCATACGCTTATCCAATCCCCTCTTGAAGCTGTCTGATAGGAGTCCTCCAGGGGTCTGATTTGGCCCCCGTGCCGCATGTTTGACACCCCTAGTTTAAAGTTTAACACACACACACACACACACACACACACCACCTTTTGCTCATTACAAAAAAACAGCCACAGGGAGCAGAAAGCAGGAGTTTCCAAAGAGCTGAGCCACAGGGACTGCTTTCTGCTCCCTGTGGCTGTTTTTTTGTAATGAGCAAAAGGTAGGGCGGGGGGGAGGGGTTAAACTTTAAACCAGGGATGTCAAACATGCGGCCCAGGGGCCAAATCAGACCCCTGGAGGGCTCCTATCAGGCCCCCAAACAACTGGCTGTCATCTGCTTCCTTCTCCCATTCTCTTGCTTCTTTCTGCATCACAGCTTGCTTTTTAAAGCTTGCTCAATCGCACAGGAGCTTCAGAGCCAAGCGTCTGTTTTCTCCATTGGCTGAGGCTCCTCCCTTATATAAAACCCCCTTTAATTGTGTTTGTGTCCTTTATAAAATTTATACCTGTTCTACCTAATCTTAAATAGGTACACGCATGGCTCGCCTCATCATGGCTCGGCCTGACAAGGTCTCATTTATGTCAGATCCGGCCCTCATAACGAGTGAGTTTGACACCCCCGCTTTAAACAGTTCACAAGCCGGGCCAGTTCTGTGAAAATGCGGTTGCTGCCCATCCCTAGTTGCAGCTCTCCTCATGCTCAAGTGATTTTCCAACCTGGAGCACACAACCCTAGGAGGAAGTATGGGATTAAAAAAGATCCTGTGAATTTAGGGGGAGGTGTTTGTGAGTTTCCTGCATTGTGCAGGGGGTTGGACTAGATGACCCTGGAGGTCCCTTCCAACTCTATGATTCTATGAAAAGATGGGATATAGGCTAGGTCTAAACAGAGAGGTTTTGTGGGTCACTCCTAGGCCTCCAAGCTTCACTTTCAAAATCTGGACAGAACTGCCCCATTAGGTGAAAACACACATCAGCCCCTCAGGGACAGTATTGTCTACTCAGGCTGGCAGCAGCTCTCCAGGGTGTTGGGCTGGGGCCTTTCCCACCCCCTTCTGCCTGAGAGCCAGTTTGGTGTAATGGTTAAGTGCGTGGACTCATATCTGGGAGAACCAGGTTTGATTCCCCACTCCTCCGCTTGCAGCTGCCAGAATGGGTCAGCCATAGCTCTCTTGCAGAGTTGTCCTTGAAAGGGCAGCTGCTGGGAGAGCTCTCTCAGCCCCACCCACCTCACAGGGTGTCTGTTGTGAGGAAGGAAGATAAAGGCGATTGTGAGCCACTCTGAGTGGAGGGCAGAATAGAAAACCAGTGTCCTCATCGTTTAAGTTCTTCTTCTTCCTCTTCTTCTTTCTTTTGGGTTGGAGATTCCAGGGATTGAACCTGAGACCTTCTGCTTTTCAGGTAGAGGCTCTTCCACTGAACCACTGTCTCCCCACCCCCCCCCCAAAAAAGGTCAGCACACATTGAAGGATACCCAGTTTGCTCAGAGATTCCAAGTCTCTCTCTCTCTCTCTCTCTCTCTCTCTCTCTCTCTCTCTCTCTCTCTCTCTCTCTCTCTCTCTCTCTCTTCTCCAAGTAGTTGATTCTGACTCTGTAGGGTTGCCAGCAGGCCCTGGAGGAAAACGTCCTGCACTTTTAACAGAGGCTTCATGGGTGGAAGAGTGGTAAAGCTGCAGTACTGCAGTCGGAGCCCTCAGCTCATGACCTAGTTCGATCCCAGTGGAAGCTGGGTTCAGGTTGCCGGCTCCAGGTCAACTCAGCCTTCCATCCTTCCGAGGTCAGTCAAAGGAGTTCCAGCTTGCTGGGGGGAAAGCGTCGATGACTGGGAAAGGCAAGGGCAAACCACTCCGTAAAAAGTCTACCATGAAAGCAGCATCACCCCAGACTCGAAAACGACTGGTGCTTGCACAGGAGACTACCTTTACCTAATGGGTGGGAACAGGCAGTTGATGCTTTCCATAGCATGGAGAGAAACAATATCTGCATTCAGCCTCTGTTAAAGGGACAGGGCTTTTCTCCCCCGCTGTTGGCGACCTTAATTTTGAGCGAGAGCGGTTGGTGGGGGGAGGAACTCTTGACACCCTTCCCCTCCCTCGGAGTTCTGCAACTTCTCTTTTAGTGCTTTGTGGGGGAGTGCCTGACAGAGGACAGTTGTGCGTGAGGGGGGGAGGAATGAGGGGGGAGAACCGGTTGCAGCTGGACTAGCCGTGACTCAGCACCTCTCTGCAGGGCCAGCCTGACACAGCACAAATTCCCTTTCGCAAGCTCCCCTAGGGCCCATCCGTCTTCGAGATCTATCTATCCATGCCTTTCCTCCAAAACGTCCAGGGTGGCTCGACACAATTCCCCCCTTCTCCGTTTCGTCCTCGCAACAACCCTGTGAGGTAGGTTAGGCAGGAAAAGCATGACAGGCGCAAAGTCTCCCAGAAACCTTTGCAGCATTTGGGGAAATCATAGTCCTGGTTCTAACCGCTAAGCTATGGAAGCCCTGGGAGTGCCTTCGGCTACAAATCGAGTTGCCAACTGGCCAGAAGACAAAGAAAATATTGGATTTATATGAACATATGAAGCTGCCTTATACTGAATCAGACCCTCGGTCCATCAAAGTCAGTATTGTCTACTCAGACTGGCAGCAGCTCTCCAGGGTCTCAAGCTAAGGTTTTTCACACCTATTTGCCTGGACCCTTTTAGTTGGAGATGCCGGGGATTGAATCTGGGACCTTCTGCTTACCAAGCAGATGATCTACCACTGAGCCACAGTCCTGCCCTACACTCTGAATCTCAGAGTCTCAGGGCGGCTCACAATCTCCTATGTCTTCTCCCCCCACAACAGACGCCCTGGGAGGTGGGCGGGGCTGAGAGAGCTCAGACAGCAACTGCTCTTTTAAGGACAGCTCTGTGAGAGCCAGGACTGACCCAAGGCCATCTCAGCAGCTGCAAGCGGAGGAGTGGGGAATCAGACCCGCTTCTCCCAGGTAAGTCGGCGCACTTAACCGCTACACCAAACTGGCTCTCAACCTGTTCTAGCTCCTTTTCGTAGAGGCTCCGGGAGAGAGAAGCAGAGTCATCATCTAATTGAGGCAAATCAAGCCGCTCTCGAAAGCGCAAAAACGTGAGCCAGGAGAACAAACCCGCAGCCTGGACGGTGAACAAGTCCCATGCGTTCAGGCAGCCATGTTTCCTTGCAGTGAACGTGGAAGCCGCAATGGGAGCCTCACATGTAGAAACGTGGCATCCTGCTGCGTGGTTGCCTTTTGACAGAAATGAATTGCCGTGTTTTGGCCCGGGGTATGAAGAAATTGCTAAAAGGATTGCTTGCGGTTTGAAGAAGCTCAGGCGAAACAAGGGTTCCAGTACGACCTTGTCTGCTCAAATTTGGATTATTGGCTGCATCCATCAATAGACATTGATCATTTCCATTATTGCACCAGTATTTCAAGGAATGAACTGAGCAACTTGCCACAGAAAAAGAGTGAACTCTCGGTGTATACGTTCCCTTTTTGCATCAAGGACTAATTGTATGGTTGTTTATGAAGTGAATACATGCTATTGTGTTTCAAGGTGGTTGAATTGGTTTATTTCGAAACGGAAGCTGGTTTCGCGGTAAGCTGTGTGCTTTGTACTGCTTATCTATTTGTACCGTGATTCTCTTTCTGTGCTGTACACCCTCCACGTGGGGCCTGGAGATCTCCCAGGGTGATCTGATCTGCGGACGAGAGACATCGGTTCCCCTGGAGAGAGAGAGAGAAAGGTTCCTATTGGGAGTGGACTCTATGGCGTCATGCCCTCCGTCTCCCAAACCTCCAGGAATTCCCCAACCTGGAGTTGGCAGGCCCTACAAAGCTTTCTTCGTTGGATCCGATGAAGGAGACTTTGACTCTTGAAAGCTTATACCTTGGGATATTTTTTGGTATTTTCATCTGTGCATGTGTGCCTGCCCGCCTGGACGTCACGGTTGACCTCCGGTGAGGCGCGCAAGACCTTGGCCTTCCAAAGCGACCATCTCCTCCAGGCGAACCGATCTCCGTCAGCTGGAGATCAGTTGTAATCCTAGGAGATCTCCAGCCGCAACCTGGCATTTGCAACTAACAAAGAGCAACACGGATAATGAAGCAGGGGGGGAAAGGTTACTAAACCCTCCGCGAAAACCAGCCTCCAAAAATATACAAGTTATTGTTTACCGCAGGGGTGGCCAACGGTAGCTCTCCAGATGTTTTGGGGCCTACGACTCCCATCAGCCTCAGCCACCATGACTGATGGCTGGGGCTGATGGGAGTTGTAGGCAAAAAAACATCTGGAGAGCTACCTGGTTTACTGCATAATATCAAAACCATCACAAGTGCTCAGCAGTGAATCATTCCATGAAAGGTGCATAAGGAACATCCCCCCTTCCCCCAAAGTCACTGTAAAGGCACAAGTAAACGTCCGAAATTCCTTAATAGATGGGTGCAGGTTGTAATTCCACTGGTAGAGCTTTCCACGGAGACCAACGCTCCTGATGATTTCTTCTGTACAGCAAGGCACAAAGAGTGATATGCGGTGCAGTTGCGCTCATCCCATGTCTCGCTATTGCTTCTACGAGCTTTCCGAAAACGCTACACAAATTCAAATGCTGACGCTTATAGTCCTTCCATTCAGTATGGTCAGTTACAACCTGGAGTTTGGCAACCCTACGAACGCATGAATACATTCCTGAGGATCCCACCACTTCTCAGTTTCTGCTCCCCTCAGCTGAGAACCCCCCCCTCCCCATCCTCCAGAAACCGGATGTGTGGAAGCTGCTAGAGTAGTAGGGTTGCCAACCTCCAGGTGGGGCCTGGAGATCTCCCAGAATCACACCTGATCCGCAGACAACAAAGATCAGTTCCCCCTGAGAAAATGCTTTGGAAGGGTGGACTCTGGCATTATACCACACTGTATGTATTAACTATGGCGCCATCTGCGTTTCGGCTTGTGACTCGACGTCTTGCTTGAGACACCGCTCTTTCATTCGTCTTGAACTGAGGTAAATTGTTATTTTAAAATGTTGTTATAAACCCTGAGCCCATTCTTGGGAAAGGGCGGGGTACCAGTCGACTAAATAAATAAAGCCCTTCCTCGAGCTGCCCCCCCCCCAAATCTCCAGAAACTTCTTAACCCAGAGATGGCAGCCCAAAGAGAAGACACAGCATATTGTTGAAACTCTCTGTCCGGGGCAGTGATGCTCTGTATTCTTGGTGCTTGGGGTGGGGGCACAGTGGAAGGGCTCCTAGCTCCACTTGTGGACCTCCTGATGGCACTTGGGTTTTGTTTTGTTTTTTGGTGGCCACTGTGTGACACAGAATGTTGGACTAGATGGGCCATTGGCCTGATCCAACATGGCTTCTCTTATGTTCTTAAGACTCCAGAGTCCAACAGGGAGTGTGTCTGTTCCCTCCCCCCGCATAAATCCTGTGGAGAGAGTAAGCCAGTTTGGTGTAGTGGTGAAGTGCGCGGACTCTTATCTGGAGAACCAGGTTTGATTCCCCACTCCTCCACTTGCTGGAATGGCCTCGGGTCAGCCGTAGCTCTGGCAGAGGTTGTCCTTGAAAGGGTGGTTGAAAGAGCCAGTTTGGTGTCGTGGTGAAGTGTGCAGACTCTTATCTGGGAGAACCAGGTTTGATTCCCCACTCCTCCACTTGCTGGAACGGCCTCGGGTCAGCCGTAGCTCTGGCAGAGATTGTCCTCGAAAGGGCAGCTTCTGTCAGAACTCTCTCAGCCCCACGTACTTCACAAGGTGTCTTTTGTGGAGGTGGGGGGAGGCAAAGGAGATTGTAAGCCGCTCCGAGACGGATTCATAGAGAAGGGTGGGATAGAAATCTGCAGTCGTCGTCTTCTTGCAAGAGAGTGTTCGTGCTCAGGCTGGAACCGGGAGGCATCTATTTTAAACCTGGTGGCGGTTTTTCTTTTTTGGGGGGGAGTGGTGGGAGGGTGACTTGCTTTGTCCAGTCAGCTCAGCTGAAGGGCTCGTGATCTCTCCTCCGGGACGGGGTGACCTCGGTTGAGAAGAGGCGAGCGAGTTTCTTGCACGAGTCAGCAGACCCAAAGGAGGAACTTGTGGAGAGAAAGGGAGTCTGGCAGCAAGGAAAGTGGGACGGGGAGGGCTTGGGGGGGGCGGGCTGGGGAGTGCGGCTGGAAGGCCAAAGCCATGGACAAGGAGGAAGTGAGAAAGCAAAATGCTCCTCAGCCCCAGCTTGATTTCTTGTTCTCAGCCCACAAGTAATGCCGTAACTCCCGATCCGGGGCCTGCAAAGAGCAAATTCCACACTGGGAATTTAAAACCATAGAATCATAGAGTTGGAAGGGACCTCCAGGGTCATCTAGTCCAACCCCCTGCACAATGCAGGAAACTCACAAATTTTTGTTGTTGTTCAGTCACACAGTCAAGTCCCGGCTCTTTGCGACCCCACGGACCAAGTCACGCCAGGCCCTCCTGTCTTCCACCATCCTCCGAAGTCTGCTCAAATTTGTGTTTGTTACATCAGTAACGCTGTCCAGCCATCTCCTCTTTTGCCGTCCCTTTCTTCTTTTGCCTTCTGTCTTTCCCAGCATAAGGGTCTTCTCCAGGGAGTGCTCCCTTCTCATTGGGTGGCCAAAGTCTTTGAGCTTCATCTTCAGCATCTGACCTTCCAGGGAACAGTCTGGGTTGATTTCCCTTAGGACTGACTGGTTGGATCTTCTTGCAGTCCAAGGGACTCTCAAGAGTCTTCTCCAGCACCACAGCTCAAAAGCATCTATTCTTCTGCGCTCGGCCTTCCTTATGGTCCAGCTCTCATTGGATGGCCAAAGGATTTGCGCTTCAGCTTCAGCATCTGACCTTCCAGGGAACAGTCTGGGTTGATTTCCCTTACGACTGACTGGTTGGATCTTCTTGCCGTCCAAGGGACTCTCAAGAGTCTTCTCCAGCACCACAGCTCAAAAGCATCTATTCTTCTGCGCTCGGCCTTCCTTATGGTCCAGCTCTCACCGCCATACATTACTACTGGGAATACCATCGCTTTGACTATACGGACTTTTGTTGGCAGGGTGATGTCTCTACATTTTATTATACTGCCCAAGTTCGCCATAGCTATCCTCCCTAGGAGCAAACGTCTTTTAATTTCATGGCTACACTCACAAAAACCTCCCCCTAAATTCACAGGATCTCCATCGCTGTCAGACGGCCGTCTAGCCTCTGTTTTAAAACCTCCAAGGAAGGAGAGCCCACCACCTCCTGAGGAATTTAGACATTCACGGAGCAGGAGAGGAGAGAAAAGAATCCAGTCGCCAAATGCATTAAGCCAGGGGTTCTCCAACAAGGTGCCGGGGGGGGGGCACCCAGATATCCGCCAATACTTCCTTTGATGCCTGCCAAACTTTTCAGAGAGTGGGTGGAGCCATTTCAATGCTTGGCTTGTTATTGGCTCCCCTCATTCCATTGAAAGGAGCAGCCGTACAGGATACTCGAGGAGGTGGCTAGTGAAGATGGCTTCAGCGGTCTGGGACCGATGTATCTACGGGACCGCCTCCTCCGCTACGTCCCTGGAAGAGCATTACATTCCACAGGTCAAAATCTGCCAGTCCCTGGCTCTAAAGAGGTCTGGCTGTCCTCAATGAGGGCCGGGACCTTTTCGGTCCTGGCCCCGACTTGGGGAGGGACGGTGGCTCAGTGGTAGAGCATCTGCTTGGGAAGCAGAAGGTCCCAGGTTCAATCCCTGGCATCTCCAAAAAAGGGTCCAGGCAAATAGGTGTGAAAAACCTCAGCTTGAGACCCTGGAGAGCCGCTGCCAGTCTGAGAAGACAATACTGACTTTGATGGACCGAGGGTCTGAGTCAGTATAAGGCAGCTTCATATGTTCATATATGTTCAATGCTCTGCCGAAAGAGACTAGGGCCTTGCAGAATCTTCTACAGCCGGGGTGGCCCATGGTAGTTCTCCAGATGTTTTTTGCCTACAACTCCCATCAGCCCCAGCCAGCATGGCCAACGGCTGGGGCTGATGGGAGTTGTAGGCAAAAAAAACATCCGGAGATCTACCGTTGGCCACCCCTGCTACAGTTTCGCAGGGCCTGTAAAGCAGAGATGTTCTGCCAGGCTTTTGTTTGAGGACAGCGATGGTTGCCGGCCTGGTGCTCCTCTCCTCTCCCCTCCGAGGGGGGTAGGGGGTCCCCTGTTCCCGATGCAGCCTCTAGAAAGCAAAAGCTGGTAGCACTTTACAATAGACATCATCGGGTTAGTAATTGGTATTTTAGTCAATTGGTTTTACTGATTATTACACGTAATGCTATCGTTGTACATTAAGAGCCCCGTGTCGCAGAGTGTTAAAGCTGCAGTCCTAAGCTCTGCTCACAACCTGAGTTCGATCCCCGGTGGAAACTGGGTTTTCAGGTAGCCGGCTCCAGGTTGACTCAGCCTTCCATCCTTCCGAGGTAGGTCAAATGAATCCCCAGCTTGCTGGGGGAGAAAGTGTAGAGGATTGGGGAAGGCAATGGCAAACCACCCCGTAAAAATGTGAAAACGTCATGGTGCGATGTCACCCCTGTCCTGCAGTCCTAAGCTCTGCTCACGACCTGAGTTCGATCCTGGCGGAAGCTGGGTTTTCAGGTAGCCGGCTCGAGGTTGACTCAGCCTTCCATCCTTCCGAGGTCGGTCAAATGAGTCCCCGGTTTGCTGGGGGAGAAAGTGTAGATGACTGGGGAAGGCAATGGCAAACCACCCTGTAAAAAGTCTGCCATGAAAACATTGCGATGCGATGTCACTCTGTGTCGGAAACGACTGGTACTTGCACCCGGGGACTCCCTTTACCTTTTCATTGTTATCCATAGAACCCAGCACTAGCTGGGATGAAGCGATTCATAAATAAGTAAGGCAACGACGATGATGGAGAGCTCAGGAAAATACAGCACAGAGCACCCAGAAGGAGTCCTGTGGATGGAGTGCCCACCTTACAAACAAATCTAAAGCAAGGGGTGACATGATAGAGGTTTACAAGATAATGCATGGGACGGAGAAAGTAGAGAAAGAAGTCCTTTTCTCCCTTTCTCACAATACAAGAACTCGTGGGCATTCGATGAAATTGCTGAGCAGTCGGGTTAAAACGGATAAAAGGAAGTCCTTCTTCACCCAAAGGGCGATTAACATGTGGAATTCACTGCCACAGGAGGTGGTGGCGGCCACAAGCATGGCCACCTTCAAGAGGGGTTTAGATAAAAATATGGAGCAGAGGTCCATCAGTGGCTATTAGCCACAGCGTGTGTGTGTGTGTGTGTATATATATATATATTTGGCCGCTGTGTGACACAGAATGTTGGACTGGATGGGCCATTGGCCTGATCTAACATGGCTTCTCTTATGTTCTTACGGGGGAGACAAACGAGAGGCGACATTACGGTGGCTTGAAGAATTATGCATGGTTTAGAGAAGGGGGAGGGGGGAGAGAAAAAACATTTCTCCTTCTGAAAATTGGAGTGATCCTGTGGTAGGTGAATCAAATGGAAGTTGGTCAGCTTGTGGAATTCACTGCCAGGGAGTGGGGGTGGGGGTGAGGATAACTGCTGGCTTAGAGGAGTAGGCCATTTGAGTTGCGAAGCAGAGTGGTCTGAGCGGTCAGTTGCTGGGGATCCATCAGTCAGCGATGACCATTACCAGCAGGCTTCTGTCGGAAACTGGATGCTGGGCCGGAGAGATCTTTGGGCCAACCTGGCAATTCCACGTTTGGGGGGAACCCCCTGCTCCCCTCTTGAGGCTCTCCAGCTGAATTGTTCTCGCATCTTCACCTCTGCGCTCCAAAGTTCTGCCATTCAGCACGGCTCCGTTTCGGTTCTGCGAATCTCACTGTCACGAGGCAGCCTCAACCATGCTGCAACGGTAGGGTTGCCAGATCCTAGTCAAGAAATACCTGGGGACTTTGGGGGTGGAGCCAGGAGTAAGGTAGTGACCAGCGCAATTGAACTCTGAAGGGAGTCCTGGCCATCGCATTTAAAGGGACCCACACACACCTTTTTAATGCCTTCCCTACTTGCCTGGACCCTTTTGAGTTGAAGATGCCGGGGACTGAACCTGGGACCTTCTGCTTACCAAGCAGATGCTCTACCACACAGCCACCATCCCTCCCCTTAAGCCAGTACTGTCTATTCAGACTGGCAGCGGCTCTCCAGGGTCTCAAGCTGAGGTTTTTCACACCAATTTAACTGGACCCTTTTTAGTTGGAGATGCCGGGGATTGAACCTGGGACCTTCTGCTTACCGAGCAGATGCTCTACCACTGAGCCACCGTCTCTCCCCTGCTCTCCAGGGTCTCAAGCTGAGGTTTTTCACACCAATTTAACTGGACCCTTTTTAGTTGGAGATGCCGGGGATTGAACGTGGGACCTTCTGCTTACCAAGCAGATGCTCTACCACAGAGCCACCGTCCCTCCCCTTAAGCCAGTACTGTCTACTCAGACTGGCAGCGGCTCTCCAGGGTCTCAAGCGGATGTTTTTCACGCCTACTTGCCTGGAGCCCTTTTGAGTTGGAGATGCCGGGGATTGAACCTGAGACCTTCTGCTTACCAAGCAGATACTCTTCCACTGAGCCACCATCCCTCCCACAATGCAACACAGACTGCACCAAGATTTTACATCATGTCTTGCCCCATACATTACGCTTTTCCCACTTCCCCTCCCCCCAAATCTTGACTTCCACCGGTGCCAATTACCTAAAATTCTAATATCAAAAGGTATCTTTAAAAGAATCTTAATAATATATATATGTGTATATATATGTGTGTGTGTGTGTGTGTGTGTGAGAAATAAACAAACACATTTCTTATACTTTATAAAGTCCCACCCAGTTATTATAGCTCATCTTCTTTCTTCTCCTAAAAATTTAGGTGGTATTCTAAAAAATCACCCAATGTCCTTTTACTTTCCATTCTTTTTCTATATATCTTCTGAATTTATCCCAGTCCCTTTTAAATCCCTCTAAATCATAGTCTTTCAAGATTCTTGTAAGTTTATCCATTTCACTCCATGACATGACTTTTACAATCCAGTCCCATTTTTCTGGTATTTTATCTTGCTTCCATAACTTTGCATATAATGTCCTAGCAGCTGAAAGCAAGCACCAAATTACTGTTCTATCATCTTTTGGAAATTTCTCCACTTGTAATCCCAATAGGAAAGTCTCTGGAGTTCTCTTAAGTTCATATCCCAAAGATTTAGAGATTTCTTGTTGGATCATTTGCCAAAACTGTTTTGCTCTTTCACAAGTCTACCACATATGGTAGAAAGAACCTTCATGCTTTTTGCATTTTCAACATCTATCTGGCATCTTATTGTTCATTTTCGCTGACTTTTTAGGAGTCATATACCACCTATACATCATTTTATAACAGTTTTCTTTAATATTATAACATGTTAAAATTTTCATAGAGTTCTTCCGCAAGTATTCCCATGTTTCCATCTGTATTTCTTTATTAACATTAATTGCCCATTTTATCATTTGAGATTTTACTACTTCATCTTCAGTAGACCATTTCCGTAATAGTTTATATAATTTTGAAATCAACTTTTCATTATCTCCAAGCGGAACATTTTCTAATTCAGTTTGCACTTTCCTTATTCCTTCATTTTTTTTTTGTAAAGTCCAGTCTTTGGCCACAAGGTGGCACTGCCTGATCATAAAAACCTCTCATGGATCCGGGAAAGGGGAGGGTTTGGAGAGCGGAGGGGCTTAGCATGGGACAATGCCGTAAGGAAAGGAAAGGTCCCCTGTGCAAGCCCCAGTCGTTCCCGACTCTGGGGTGACGTTGCTTTCACGGTTTCATGGCAGACTTTTTACGGGGTGGTTTGCCATTGCCTTCCCCATTCGTTTACACTTCCCCCCCCCCCCCCAGCAAGCTAGGTACGGTATTTATTTTTATTTAGCCACAGTGTATTCATAGAACTCTCTGTCTGCGGCAGGGATGCTCTGTATTCTTGGTGCTTTTGGGGGGTGAGGCAACAGTGTGAGGGCTTCTAGTGTCCTGGCCCCACTGGTGGACCTCCTGATGGCACCTGGGTTTTTTTGGCCACTGTATGACATAGTGTTGGACTGGATGGGCCATTGGCCTGATCCAACATGGCTTCTCTTCCGTTCTTTTCAGCAACCCTTTGAAGCAGCTATTTTCCCCAAGGGAGCTGATCTCTGCCAGCTGGAGATCAGTTGTAAAAATGGGAGATCTCCAGGCCTCACCTGGAGGCTGGCAACCCTAGCTGACCAGCAGGAGACTTTGTGAGACTGCAACGTGAGGTAGAACTACAGCCTTAATTGTCTTTATGCATCACACAACATCTTACAGTCATTGCCAAGGTTAACAAGTGGAACCACAGAATAGACAACCCGGAGTTGGGAACAATTTTTGTTGTTCAGTCGCACAGTCGATTCCAACTCTTTGCGACCCCGTGGACAAAGTCGCGCCAGGCCCTCCTGTCTTCCACCATCCTCCAAAGACCACTCAAATTTGTGTTTGTTACATCAGTAACGCTGTCCAGCCATCTCATCTTTTTCCGTCCCCTTCTTCTTTTGCCTTCTGTCTTTCCCAGCATCAGGATCTTCTCCAGGGAGTTCTCCCTTCTCATTCAGGAGCCAAAGTATTTGAGCTTCAGCTTCAGCATCTGACCTTCCAGGGAACAGTCTGGGTTGATTTCCCTTAGGACTGACTGATTTGATCTTCTTGCAGTCCAAGAGACTCTCAAGAGTCTTCTTCAGGGAGGGCTCCCTTCTCATTGGGTGGCCAAAGTATTTGAGCTTCAGCATCTGACCTTCCAGGGAGCAATCATGGTTGATTTCCCTTAGGACTGACTGATTTGATCTTCTTGCAGTCAAAGGGACTCTCAAGAGTCTTCTCCAGGGAGTGCTTCCTTCTCATTGGGTGGCCAAAGGATTTGAGCTTCAGCTTCAGCATCTGACCTGCCAGTGAACAGTCTGGGTTGATTTCCCTTAGGACTGGCTGACTGGATCTTCTTGCAGTCCAAGGGACTTTCAAGAGTCTTCTCCAGCACCACAACTCAAAAGCATCTATTCTTCTGTGCTCGGCCTTTCTTATGTCCAGCTCTCACAGCCATACATTACTACTGGGAATACCATCGCCTTGACTGTACTGACTTTTGTTGGCAGGGTGATGTCTCTACTTTTTATTATACTGCCCAGGTTCGCCATAGCTGTCCTCCCCAGAAGCGAACGTCTTTTAATTTCATGGCTTCAGTCACAGTTTTTACAATCAGGCAGTGCCATCTTGTGGCCAACAGGTGGACTTTGCAGAAAGAGCTGTGAAGAACGCAAACGCTCACGCAACAACTTTGGAAGAGACAACAAGTTATGCAAAAGTAGACTGTGGTCGAATTACTAACAAGAAACGTCCAACTCTTTCCAAAATATATAATTTTCAAAGTCAATAGCAGGTTCATACAAAAATTCAGTCCAACAATATGCAGTAGATTCTTGTATAACGATGAGATGAGTTTGTGATGATAAACTCATCGGTTCTATAAGGCGCTTGTGCAGTGTTCTTCTTGGTTATAATTCGTGTTACAGTCCCTAGATTTAGATATGTTTTTTATGCTAGCTAGCTAGTTCCCTCTAAGCTGCGGAGTCTGGTGGGCAAAAATTCTACTTTGTGAGCTGCTGGCATTAAAGTGGTGAGCTGCATAAATGAGTGTGCTCTGGGGGCCGTTATTCCTGAGCTAAAGCAGAAATGTGTGAGCCGGAGGCCAAAAATCTGTGAGCTAGCTCACGCTAACTCAGCTTAGAGGGAACCCTGCTAGCTAGGCGGAATGTTTTGCCAACTGCAGAGCTAAGGGGGCGTTTTGCTAAAGTTCCATTATCAGATTGTGTGACTGGGCATCAGGTGTGCTAGAGACACTAGATCACCTTATATTATTCTGCCATCAGTGGACTGTGTCTGGATCCTTTGGTGTTGCTCCTGTCTTATACAAACATGGACTTCCTGTAGAATCCTGGGTGACCACCCTACTACTGGCAGATGTGGACCCTGAAATAACTTATTCAGTGGCAAAATATCTGTCAATAGTGTTCTCTCTAAAACGCCTCTGAAATTTGTTGTGCTGTTATTCTGTACTGAGTTTTTAAAGTGCAATTTTATAATGTTAAAAGAGTTTTATGGTATGAACATATGAAGCTGCCTTGTACACTGAATCGGACCCCGGGCCCATCAAAGTCAGTCTTGTCTACTCAGACTGGCAGCAGCTCTCCAGGGTCTCAAGCTGAGGTTTTTCACGCCTTCTTGCCTGGACCCTTTTTAGTTGGAGATGCCGGGGATTGAACCTGGGACCTTCTGCTTACCAAGCAGATGCTCTGTCACTGAGCCACTGTCCCTCCCCTGACCCAGCAGTGGCTCTCCAGAGTCTTGAGCTGAGGTTTTCATGCCTATTTGCCTGGACCCTTTTTAGTTGGAGATGCCGGGGACTGAACCTGGAACCTTCTGCTTCCCAAGCAGATGCTCTACCACTGAGCCACCGTCCCTCCCCTATGGTATACTATTATTAGGTATTCTGTTTTTAATTCTGTCTTGTGATCATGGTTATTGGTTCTCTTTCTTTCTTGGGTTTTAAATAATTTGTAATTTGTTTTCTATTTACTGCCTTGTTTTATCTTGAGCTTAAGACATTGGTCAAAGAAGCTAATAAAGGAAAGTAGTTGGTGTTAAATACGGGATCTTATACGGGGATGGATTAGGAGGGCAGCACAGAGCCACTTTCCTGGTTTTTCTGCCTTTATTGTGTGTGTGGGGGGGAAATGGAGATGGATTGGGGGGGCGGGGAGAACCTCAAAACCCACTAGTCAACACATTTCGGTTAACCTTCCTCATGGAGGGATTGAAAAGTTGTCCACAGTCTTTTTTTTTTCTTGAAATTTTAAGATTTTATTGATAAGAGTAAAGAAATCAAAAGAAACAGAAAAACATATATAGAACAAAAATAACAACATTCTCAATCACCCACAAAACAAATCAACACAAACAAGTATAACATCTAACAAACAAAACACCTACCCAGCCATACACGCTGGGAGATGGAAAGGATTAAACATCTACATATTGAACAGAAAGAATGTCCCATATTTACTCAATTCCAGCGTCTCTACTTTTAACCCATTTATAAACAGGATCCCATTCCTCTTGACATTTTTGGACATTGCCATTTCTTAATCTTGTAGATAGTAAATCAGATTCTGCGGCAGCCAACAGTTTGTTAATAAACTCATCTCTATTAGGAATTATGTCATTTTTCCAGTACTTAGCATATAGAATTCTAGCAGTAGTAACTATGTACAATAATATTTTCAGTTTAGGAAGAGGCAAACTCTGTCTACAAATATTCAGCAAATACAATTCCGGTACATGGTTAATATGCATTTTTAGGATTTTTTGGATCCAAATATTCACCTGCGACCAATATTTTTTTGCCGCTTTACATTTCCACCATATATGAAACAAAGGCCCTTTAACTTCTAGACATTTCCAGCATTTGTTAGAGTAAGAAGGATAAATTTTGGCCAACCTATCTGGTGTAAGATACCATCTATAGACCATTTTATATAGGTTTTCTTTCCATTCTGCTGGTTTCAACAATTTTAAGTTTTGCTTCCATAATCTTTCCCATTCTTCCAAATCTATATTGTAGCCGAAATCCTTCAGCCAGCGGATCCATGCTTCCTTCACAACCTCATCTTGCATCTTAATTTGAAGCAGCCAGTCATATACCTTAGAAATTATCTTTTGTTTAGAGTCCAAAATAAGATCTAAGTCCAGTGGTGTGCTCGCAAACCCCTTTTCTTTGTCATTGCGAAATCTTGATTTAAGTTGGCACTGAAGCCACCAACTTAGCTTAAGAGTCTCCTCCTCGATCAATTTGTTGTGGTCATTTAAAAGATAAGTGTAATCTTGCACGATATCCCAATTATACAAGTTTGGGTGAGTCAAAGCTTCAATCGGAGATAACCACTTTGGAGTATGAGTGTAGTAAACTTTAATTTCCTCCCAAGTCCTATACAAGGACTTCCTTATTTCATGTCTAAAAAAGCGACCAAAAAGTTGTCCACAGTCTTATATGTTCCGAGCCACTCCACACTGCATCCCAAGCACAAGTCATCTTCTATGGAAAAGAGAAGAAGAAGAAGTTTTTGGATTTATATCCCGCCCTATACTCTGAATATCAGAGTCTCAGAGTGGTCACAATCTCCTCTACCTTCCCCCCCACCACCACCACAACAAACCCCCTGTGAGGTAGTTGGGGCTGAGAGTGCTTGTTACAGCAACTGCCCTTTAAAGGACAGCTTCTATGAAGCTCTGGCTGACCCAAGGCCATTCCAGCAGGTGCAAGTGGAGGAGTGGGGAATCAAACCCGGTTCTCCCAGATAAGAGTCTGTGCACTTAACCACTTAGCAAGAGCTCTGGCTGACCCATGGCCATTCCAGCAAGTGCAAGTGGAGGAGTGGGGAATCAAACCCGGTTCTCCCAGATAAGAGTCTGTGCACTTAACCACTTAGCAAGAGCGATGGCTGACCCAAGGCCATCTCAGCAGCTGCAAGTGGAGGAGTGGGGAATCAAACCCGGTTCTCTCAGATAAGAGTCTGTGCACTTAACCACTTAGCAAGAGCTCTGGCTGATCCAAGGCCAATCCAGCAGGTGCCAGTGGAGGAGTGGAGAATCAAACCCGGTTCTCCCAGATAAGAGTCTGTGCACTTCACCACTTAGCAAGAGCGATGGCTGACCCAAGGTCATCTCAGCAGCTGCAAGTGGAGGAGTGGGGAATCAAACCCAGGCCTCCCAGATGAGAGTCCACGCACTTAACCACTACACCAAACCCTAGGACAGGGGTGTCAAACTCATTTGTTGTGAGGGCTGGATCTGATACAAATGAGACCTTGAGGGGCCAGGCGATGTCGGGTTGGGCCGAGCTGTGTCACACCGGGCCATGTATTTACCTATTTAAGATTAGCTGGCAGAGATATAAATTATATAAAGAACACAGACAAACACAAATACGTATTTTTTAAAAAAACTTAAAACATGTGTAAAACATTAGCACTCATTAGTCTTTAGGATGCTTTCTTCGTATTTCTCCCATGGGATCTGGGGAACTGGGCAAAGGAAGCTCTGGCTCTTTCCTTCATTCCCCAGGACTCTGGGTGGGTGGGGAGCCTCAGCCAATAGAAGGAAGAGAGACTTGACTCAGTAGCTCTGCTGTGCAATTGAGAACTTGGCAAAGCAAGCTATTCCTCCCTCCCCAGGGGAGGAGCCTCAGCCAATGGAAAAAATAGAGGTTTTGCTCTGTAGCTCCTGTGCAATTGAGCAAGCCTTGCAAAGCAAGCTGTGATGCAGAAGGAAGCAAGAGAGAGGGAGAAGGAAGCAGATGACAGCCAATTGCTCAGGGGCCTGATAGGAGCCCTCCGGGGGCCTGATTCGGCCCCCAAACTGTTTGACACCCCTGCTCTAGGAGGTGAGCAGTGTCCCCTCTAAACTGTGTTAGCGTGAGCTAGTTCACCGTTTTTTAGCCTCCGGCTCACACATTTTTGTCTTCGCTCAGGAAAAATGGCCCCAGAGCACACTAATTGATGCGGTAGCTCCCAGGTTTCATGCTAGTTGCTAAGCAGACTTTTTGCTCACGAGGCTCCACAGCTTAGAGGGAGTATTGGAGGTGAGTCAGTAAAAACCCTTTACCTTTAGATGGCGAAAGAGGAAAGGCTATCTGCTGCCTTTATGCTTTCTCCCCCCCCCCCCCACTTTAATTATTTTAATTCAGCGTAAGAGACCTCATACAGAATTGAAGTGAAACTATAACGACGGTGGAAGGTTGACACACATCAGTATCTATAAACAGTTTCCAAATCTCTAAAAATACGTGTGTGTGCAATTGGGGGAGAAAGGGGGGGGGATGAATAAAATATATTAAATTGCACACGCACATGTTTTTAGAGATTTGGAAACTTTGTTGGAACATTTGCAGACTTTTCAACACTTCCGTCGTGAAAGAGTTAAACTGATGCTGTGTGTAAACAGGATGTTACCTGGCTAAGCTATAACCAATCCGAAGCAGAGAAAATTCCCTGGGTGAGATTGGTTGGAAGTTTTCTTATTGGCCGATCAGTATGTTGGTCTGAATGTGTGGATTTGGTCAAGTACACCTTGTTTGATGTTTTATGGCTGAAATGTCCTACCTTTGTTCTGAGAGTCGGAGCAAAGACGGGAGTTGTCATCGTAGGTTTTAACCGTGTAAGATGTTAAGATGTAGCGCTAGAAAGTTAGAATGTGTTTTTTAAATCTTTCCTCCAAGCTCAAAACACACAGAGCCTGCCTCTCCTTTCTTTACCTTGCTCGGTTTCATTAACACGACAGACCCAAAGCGTCTTACTTCGCTCTCCTCTGTTTTATTCTCACAACAACCCTGAGAGGTAGGTTGGGCAGAGAGTGTGTGTGACTGTCCCAGCATTCTTCACGAGCCACTCAGCAAGCTTCCCTGGCTACCATATAGTCAGCGGGTTCAGTGCACGAAGGAGACGAGGTAGCAGTAATCATAGCTCTTATTATTAAGTACAGCATAATAACGGTTGACCTCCAGGCCGCTTAACGGGGCCAACTGTATACACTTCAAGGTTCCTGTGCACGGATGCCATTGGATCATTCCAACCAGCAGGGGGCCTGTGATTGGAGCAAGGTAGTGGGGATTTGGATCCTCCTGCCCATCGTTCCTGAGTCCCCGAGCTCCGGCCTAAAGGCTCCAATGACCCGGGCAGGAACACAGTCACTCACACACAACATTAGTCCCCATACGCAACATTGGCAAAGTGGGAATTCGAACCTGCGTCTTCCCTAGGGCCAGCCCTGAAAACCAGGTACTGGTGTGTGCATAACAGGGCCATCTAAGCCACGCATCCAGCTATATGCAGGTAATGTGAGAACTACTGCGCACACGTACAAAGAAGAATTGAGTGCGCTTTGTATAAACAGGTTGTACATGCAGCCCTGGAGACCGGCGAACTGGGTGTTCCATTCACTCCATTTGGCAAAGACTTCCGTTTTTGAAAGGGAGCGCCCTTGCCGGTGACAGCTTCCTTGGTCTCTGATGAGTAGGGTTGCCAGGTCGAACTCAAGAAATCTCTGGGGGCTTTGGGGGTGGAGCCAAGACAGCAACGCTGGTCCTGTGAATGCAGGGGGGAAGTATTTGCAAAGTTCCTGCATTGTGCAGAGGGTTGGACTGGATGACCCTGGGGGTCCCTTCCAACTCTATGATTCTATGATTTAGACATTACATATATGAACATATGAAGCTGCCTTCTACTGAATCAGACCCTTGGTCCATCGTCAGTACTGTCTACTCAGACTGGCAGCGGCTCTCCAGGATCTCAAGCTGAGGTTTTTCACACCTATTTGCCTGGACCCTTTTTAGTTGGAGATGCTGGGGATTGAACCTGGGACCTTCTGCTTACCAAGCAGATGCTCCACCACTGAGCCACCATCCCTCCCCTGACCAGCAGTGGCTCTCCAGGGTCTCAAGCTGAGGTTTTTCACACCTACTTCCTGGACCCTTTTTAGTTGGAGATGCTGGGGATTGAACCTGGGACCTCCTACTTCCCGAGCAGATGCTCCACCACTGAGCCACCATCCCTCCCCTGACCAGCAGTGGCTCTCCAGGGTCTCAAGCTGAGGTTTTTCACACCTACTTCCTGGACCCTTTTTAGTTGGAGATGCTGGGGATTGAACCTGGGACCATCTGCTTACTAAGCAGATGCTCTTACCATTGAGCCACCCTCCCTCCATCTCCATCACCTACTGCCTGGATCCTTTTTAGTTGGAGATGCCAAGATTGAATCTGGGACCTTCTGCTTCCCAAGCAGATGCTCTACCACTGAGCCACCCTCCCTCCCCTGACCAGCAGTGGCTCTCCAGGGTCTCAAGCTGAGGTTTTTCATACCTATTTGCCTGGACCCTCTTTTGTTGGAGATGCCGAGGATTGAACCTGGGACCTTCTGCTTGCCAAGCAGATGCTCGACCACTGAGCCACCATCCCTCCCCAAACGGGTTATTTTGTAGAAAAAGAAGTGCTGGAGCTTATGAGCACAACTCATTTGCATATCTCATTTGCATCTGCCACACACCCTGACGTCACCAGAAGGTGGACTCAATTATATCCGCTCGGCATCTACCTTAAAATGCTTCTTGAATCATGATGATGATGATATTGGATTTATATCCCGCCTTCCACACTCTGAATTTCAGAGTCTCAGAGCGGCTCACAATTTCCTTTATCTTCCTCCCCCACAACAGACACCCTGTGAGGTGGGTGGGGCCGAGAGGGCTCTCACGGCAGCTGCCCTTTCAAGGACAACCTCTGCCAGAGCTCTGGCTGACCCAAGTCCATTCCAGCAGCTGCAAATGGAGGAGTGGGGAATCAAACCCGGTTCTCCCAGATAAGAGTCTGTGAACTTAACCACTTAGCAAGAGCTATGGCTGACCCAAGGCCATTCCAGCAGCTGCAAGTGGAGGAGGGGGGAATCAAACCGGGTTCTCCCAGATAAGAGTCCGCACACTTCACCACTACGCCAAACTGGCTCTCATAATAAAACTTTACTGCCATCATACTTTTTAATATTACTTTCTCCTACGTGGCCACAGAGGCATGATAAAAGATTTCCCTCTGTCTGCTTTATGTGTTGTGGTTATTTTCCCATTTTTTGGGGTGGGGAAATATTTGAAAGTTTGCCAGATCTTAAGAGTTCAGCAAGATTCTCACGGGGGGTTTGAACAAGGGAGCCCAGAAGCAAGAATTTGGGGGGCGGGGGGGTGAGAAAGAAAGAAAGCACAATAACATTTAGAGGCACCGGAGCTCTGCTCCTGTGAGCTGCTACCCAAAATGAGGCCTGCATTAAAATATAGGCAATTATTTTTGCCTATATTTTGGGGAGGGACGGTGGCTCAGTGGTAGAGCATCTGCTTGGGAAGCAGAAGCTCCCAGGTTCAATCCCCAGCATCTCCAACTAAAAAGTGTCCAGGCAAGTAGGCGTGGAAAACCTCAGCTGGAGACCCTGGAGAGCCACTGCTGGTCAGGGGAGGGACGGTGGCTCAGTGGTAGAGCATCTGCTTGGGAAGCAGAAGGTCCCAGGTTCAGTCCCCGGCATCTCCAACTAAATAGGATCCAGGCAAGTAGGCATGAAAAACCTCAGCTTGAGACCCTGGAGAGTCTGAGTAGACAATACTGACTTTGATGGACTGAGGGTCTAATTCAGTATAAGGCAGCTTCATATGGTCGTATGTTCTTGTGTGAGTATTGAACTGAGATGAGAAATATGTATCAGGGCTTCTTTTGTAGCAGGAACTCCTTTGCCTACTAGGCTGCACAGCAGACCCTGTAATAAGTGCCTTGTAAGCTCTTGGAGGATTTAGCTACATCAGGGGGGTGTGGCCTAATAGGCAAAGGAGTTCCTGCTACAAGAAGTAGCCCAGTGTATAGTCACGTTCTACGATGCAGCCAATGGTTCGTTCATGTGATCTTTACGTGATTTCAGCAGCGAGACCTGGGCAGAGATCCAGAGCACGTGTGGTAACGTCCACAGATCCCAAGATCCTGTCAGCATCCACCGTGCTACGTGGGTTGAAATGGCCCATAAACGGAACAGACAATTCATTAGACACAGAATTATAGACTGGGAAGAGGGTCAAAGGGGCCATCCGTCCCCCCCCCCCCCCCGCCATTCATTGCACCGTGTTCCAGCTTTTTACAAACACTCAGTTTGCACAACCTCACCTGGATAAATTGTATCAGGGCCTACATCGCCATCTGTTTGCTATTATGTCAAATTGTGGTAATGATTAACTATGATACTGTCATACATTTGTTGTTACCTGCCCCGAGCGCTGTGACCAGGGGAGAGCGGGCTAGAAGCCTAATGAAATGCATACATAAATCTAGTTCAGCCTCCTGCTCCATGCAGGATCAGCCTATAGCAGGGGTGGCCAAATTGCGGCTCGAGACGGGAGCCACATGTGGCTCTTTCACACATATTGTGTGGCTCTTGAAGCCCCGTCAGCTAGCTCGGAGAAGGCATTTCTCTTTAAATCATTTCAAGCAAGCCAGCGGCTTGGAGAAGGCATTTAAAGATAAAGTTGCTTTCTTTCCACCTCTCCCTCCCTCCCTCTCTTTGCTCTCCTTCCTGATTGCCTTGCGGCTCTCTAACGTCTGACGTTTATTCTATGTAGATAGATCCAAGCGGGCAGCCGTGTTGGTCTGAAGCAGCTGAACAAAGCAGGAGTCAAGGGACACCTTTAAGACCAACCCATTTTTATTTGGAACGCGAGCTTTCGTGTGCTCTTAAGCACACTTCCTCAGACGAGGAATCCAGCACAGGGAGCAAAGCCAGACAGAGCTGAGCAGAGCCATCCATAGCTGGTAGGCAGTGGCTAGATCCAAGCGGGCAGCCGTGTTGGTCTGAAGCAGTTGAACAAAGCAGGAGTCAAGGGCACCTTTAAGACCAACCCTTTTTTATTTAGAGCGCGAGCTTTTAAGCACACTTTCGCATGCTCCTGCTACTCAGATCAAAGGTTTTGCTCAATCTGTTAATTTTACTGTTCTGCCATTGTACCATTTTCCATTCTAAACCACTGCCTGTCAGATAATTTTACTTCACTGTCGTTGGTTCATAAACCTGTACCATGTTGCATTCTGCCTACATAAATCTGTGCCGTGTTACACACTGCCTACCAGCTCTGTGTGGCTCTGCTCAGCTATGTGTGGCTTTGCCTCCCTGTGCTGGAGTCCTCGTCTGATG
Source organism: Heteronotia binoei (assembly GCF_032191835.1). NCBI lineage: Eukaryota > Metazoa > Chordata > Lepidosauria > Squamata > Gekkonidae > Heteronotia > Heteronotia binoei. The sequence continues at coordinate 6,359,058 of NC_083237.1, read as the reverse complement.
AAGTGTGCTTAGAGAGCCCACGAAAGCTCACGTTCTCAATAAAAATGGGTGGTCTTAAAGGTGCCCCTTGTCTCCGGCTTTGTTCAGCTGCTTCAGACCAACAACACGGCTGCCCGCTTGGATCTAGCCACTGCCTACCAGCTATGGATGGCTCTGCTCAGCTCTGTCTGGCTTTGCTCACTGTGCTGGATTCCTCATCTGAGGAAGTGTGCTTAAGAGCACACGAAAGCTCACGTTCTAAATAAAAATGGGTTGGTCTTAAAGATGCCCCTTGACTCCTGCTTTGTTTATTCTATGTGGCTCTTACGTTAAGCCAGTTTGGCCGCCGCTGGCCTAGAACATCCCTGACAAGCGCTTGTCCAGCCGCTGCTTGAAGACTGCCAGTGAGGCGGAGCTTACCGCCTCTCTAGGCAGCCGATTTCATTGCTGAACTTCCTGTAACCTTTCCCCCCCCCCCTTTTTCCAACTGGTACACCTTGCTGCCTGTAATGTAAAGCTATTATTGCAAATCCTGTCCTCTCCTGCCAACAGGAATAGCTCCCTGCCCTCCGTTGAGTGGCAGCGTTTCAGATACATAAAGAGAGCAGTCATGTCCCCCCCTTCAAGCTCCTCTTCAACCTTCAGCCAGTTTGGTGTCACGGTTAAGTGTCCGGACTCTTATCTGGGAGAATTGGGTTTTATTCCCCACTCCCCCACTTGCAGCTGCTGGAATGGCCTTGGGTCAGCCATAGCTGTGGCAGAGGTTGTCCTTGAAAGGGCAGCTGTTGGGAGAGCTCTCTCAGCCCCACCCACCTCACAGGGGTTCTGTTGTGGGGGAGGAAGATAAAGGAGATTGTGAGCCGCTCTGAGACTCTTCGGAGTGGAGGGCGGGGTATAAATCCAATATCTTCATCTACTTCACAGGGTGTGTGTTGTGGAGGGTGGGAAGGGGAAGGAGATTGTAGGCTGCTCTGAGACACTGTCCTTGAAAGGGCAGCTGCTGTGAAAACCCTCTCAGCCCCACCCACCTCATACGGTGTCTGCTGTGGGGGAGGAAGATAAAGGAGATTCTGAGCCGCTCTTACTCTGTCCTTGAAAGGGCAGCTGCTGTGAAAACCCTCTCAGCCCCACCCACCTCACAGGGTGTCTGTTGTGGGGGAGGAAGATAAAGGAGATTCTGAGCTGCTCTGAGACTCTGTCCTTGAAAGGGCAGCTGCTGTGAGAGCCCTCTCAGCCCCACCCACCCCATAGGGCGTCTGTTGTGGGGGAGGAAGGGAAAGGAGATTGTAGGCCACTCTGAGACTCTGTCCTTGAAAGGGCAGCTGCTGTGAGAGCCCTCTCAGCCCCACCCACCTCACAGGGTGTCTGTTGTGGGGGAGGAAGGGAAAGGAGATTGTAGGCCGCTCTGAGACTCTGTCCTTGAAAGGGCAGCTGCTACGAGAGCCCTCTCAGCCCCACCCACCTCACAGGGTGTCTGCTGTAGGGGAGGAAGATAAAGGAAATTGTGAGCCGCTCTGTGATTCAGCGCGGAGGGCGGGGGATATAAATCCAATCTCTTCTTCTTCATCTCTCCTCCAGAATGAACTGCTTTTCCTCGCAGGCAGGGCCTGCCCTAGACTGTCTGGCCCCCTCGGCAAGGCTAACGTCTGGTTCCCCTCCCCCGCACTGCTAATGTCACTTGAGTCACATGGGGCCCCCAGAAGGCCAGCGCCCCAGGCAGTGACCTAGTTGGCCTAGGTAGGGTGCAGGGCTTGGTCTCCAGGCCCCGGATCATCGTCCTTGCTCTCTACTGCACTTGCTCCATTCCGCCTGCCTCCTTTTTTGAAGGAAGGTCTGCAGAACTCCGCACCTTATCCCAGGTGCAGCCTGACCATCGGGGTGCGCATATCTCCAGTCCGATCGAAGTTAACAACCGGCAATCCTAGGCAGAATGCATGCGAGAGATTTTTATCAGCCCAAAGCGACTGTTGCAAAACATCACAATGGATTTCCTGTTCCTGAGACAATAAGAGGCTCGGATTTAGGAGCCAGCAGGAGCCAAGAGATCTTTTAAGCGGCTGCGACTCGCTGGTGCAACAACGGCGGAGAAATAACATTTCTTTGTTGTGTTGTGGCGACACTCGATGTACGTAAATGCTGGACCTCCACGCGCTGATTGCACCAGGCGGCTGCACCGAGGACCAGCGTGGCACAGAATTTAGTGACTTGGACGTGAATCTGGGAGACGGTTTTTTGAAATCTCTGCCATGGATTCTTGGTGGGTGTCCAGTCACAGACTCTTGGCCCAGCCTACCTCACAGGGTTGTTGCGAATCTAAAATAGATGAGAGGAGTACAATGTCAGCTTCCTATTAGGGAGAAAGGCAGAGTATAAATGAAGCAAACAAATAAGCCACGTCCTATTTAGGGACAGTCATCTTGCCTCCAGTTAACAACTGCAAGGCCCAATCGTTTACGGCAGAAATCCCCGCGCTTTTAAGCCTGTGGACTTCTGAAGAGTGGTTGGAATTGCCACAACTATAAAATGGCTGCTGCTGGAGGCGGAGCCAGTGAAAAATGGCTGCAGAGAGATGCAGATCCACACACCCGGAGGAAGCCCGAAACAAGGGGGAGGAGAGGAATAATGAGAGAAAATAAAACCACTATGGTGTTAGCTGTGACTAAACAACGCTATTTTATTCTGCACACTCAATCTGATCTCCAGTAGCCAATTAGAAGTCTGCTGGGCAAGAAACCCCACATGGCTCCACCCACTTAGCATTCTCGCAATCTGATCGGAATTGTTTGCTTTTGATTGTAACTCTTCCTATTCCGAATAATAAAAAAGTGATAAAAATACTTAGTGGGCACCAGGGGTAGATCATTGTGGGTCACTTAGGGGTTACCAGGTTTATGATATTTGGCAGTTTTGTCTCTTCCTCACGACCAGAATACACAGTAGCCCAGTCGATACGAAAACAGTTGGAAGTTGGCCAAGGCCTCCACTGGCCTCTCCTTCAGCAGCTTCCTCCCCACTCCGTTTCAAAACCCCCCTCGAGAGCTTGCCTCTCTCAACTGAGAGCCAGTTTGGTGTAGTGGTTAAGTGCGCGGACTGTTATCTGGGAGCACCGGGTTTGATTCCCCACTGCTCCACTTGCAGCTGCTGGAAAGGCCTTGGGTCAGCCATAGCTCTCACAGAGCTGTCCTTGAAAGGGCAGCTTCTGGGAGAGCTCTCTCAGCCCCACCCACCTCACAGAGTGTCTGTTGTGGAGGGAGAAGATCTAGGAGATTGTAAACCGCTCTGAGTCGCTGTCCTTGAAAGGGCAGCTGCTGTGAGAGCCCTCTCAGCCCCACCACCCTCCCAGGGTGTCTGTTGTGGGGGGAGAAGATATAGGAGATTGTAAGCCGCTCGGAGTCTCTGAGTCAGAGAGGAGGGCGGGGTATAAATCTGCAATTCTTCTTCTTTTTGGGATTGGGGGATGGATTCTCTGCCTTTTACTTCTGTTGATTTATGGGACCCTGGACTTGTCCTAAGCCATCTCTCAACAAGGTTGGTTTTAGAGGGGTATTTTTTTTTGGGGGGGGGGTGCAAGCACAGTTCATCAGAGAAGAAGTATCCATGCACACTAAAGCACAAAGTTGAATATGGGGTATAAGCTTTCGTGGAACATGCACAGTTCATCAGATAAGGTGTATGCAAGCACACGAACGCTTATGCCCAGAATTAAACTTTGATTGCATCTCTGAATATTCATGTGTTAAGTGGACAGCCAGTTTGGTGTAATGGTTAAGTGCCCAGACTCCTATTGGGCAGAACCGGGTTTGATTCCCCAATCCTCCACTTGCACCTGCTGGAATGGCCTTGGGTCAGCCAGAGCTCTTGCTAAGTGGTTAAGTGCGCTGACTCTTATCTGGGAGAACCGGGTTGATTCCCCCACTCCTCCACTTGCACCTGCTGGAATGGCCTTGGGTCAGCCGTAGCTCTTGCTAAGTGGTTAAGTGCACAGACTCTTATCTGGCTGATCCGGGTTTGATTCCCCACTCCTCCGCTTGCAGCTGCTGGCATGGTCTTGGGTCAGCCATAGCTCTGACTAAGGCTGTCCTTGAAAGGGCAGCTTCTGTGAGAGCTCTCTCAGCCCCACCCACCTCACAGGGTGTCTGTTGTGGGGGGAGAAGATCTAGGAGATTGTAAGCTGCTTGGAGTCTCTGATTCAGAGAGAAGAGGGGGTATAAATTTGCAATTCTTCTTCTTAAGATCATACTGACTCCACAAAGATTATTCTGTCGAATATTCATTTACGTGATAAAATGCACACAAATTAATTTTAATAAACTATGCAGTGCGTTATTATTGGCACTTATGCACAGTGTTTCCATAACTTTGAGGCTGAGGCTCCAGGGCAGGGGTGGCCAGACTGGCTCTTTCACACACATTGGTGGCTCTCCAACCCCCCCCCCCCCCGCCCCATCAGCTGGCTTGGAGAAGGCATTTCCCTCTTTAAATCATTTCTCCGAGCCAAGTCAGCTGGCGGCTTGGAGAAGGCATTTAAAGTTGTTTTCTTTCCACCTCTCCCTCCCCTCATCTATCTCCCAGCGTCTGACATTATTCTATATGCCGGCTCTTACCTTAAGCAAATTTGGCCACCCCTGCTCCAGGGGGTAGCTGGAAATCCCCTGGGATTACAACGGCTCTCCAGGTCACAGCGAGGGCAGTTTCGGAAGGCGACCTGTGTGACCTCATGCTCCATGTAAACCCCGCCCTCCTCCAGCTCTGCTCCACCCCCCAGTCTCCAGGTATTTCCCAACCCAAAGTTGGCGACCCTGTCTCCACCAGAAGGAAAGGGGAGGGGGGGGGAACTCCATTAATTTAAAACGTACTCAGTAAAAATGGATCCAACTAGGCAGCCGCGTTGGTCTGAAGCAGTAGAACAAAATAGGAGTCAATGGCACCTTTAAGGCCAACGGCTTTATTCAGAAGGTAAGCGTTGGTGTTGGTCTTAAAGGTGCCACTTAACTCCTGCTTTGTTTTAAAAAAAACCCTTGTCCACGAGGGGGGCGTGGCCACAGGTGGGAGTCAAGGGGCGTGGCTGGGGCGTAAGGGGCGGGGTCGGGCGTTTTGCACGCGCTCAGGAGCGCTCTGGGCTTCTGGGGCGCGCCAGCTTGCGAGCCTTTTGCAAGAGCGGGCGGCTCTTACATCAGGGCCGGGGCGGAGGCAGAGAGGGGCGGGTCAGGGGCCTATGCGGCGGGCCGGCCTGCCGGGGGGCGGGCACCAAGCAGCCCCTGCCCCGCTCTCCTCCTCCCCTTCGGCTCTTAAAGCGGCCTCCCGGCGGCCGGGGTCCATCCTGCGCGGCCGGGGGCTGGGGACAGGATGCCGGCGCTTTACACGCGGATCCTGGGGTGAGCACACGCCTCCCTTTCCTTGCAAGCAGCGCCTCCTCCTCTTCCTTCCAGCCCCTTTCCCTGCTCCGGGAGATGCGTTGGCCCCATGCATTTGCCCCTTGCAAGGTCCCGATCCGGCCTCTCCTTTTTGCACCGACTCCCTGCAGCAGAGGAGGCGGGCAGCGCTGGAGGACGGGGGGGGGGGAAGAGGGGGGCTTCCCTAGCCCCTCCGCCCCCCAACTTTCCCCTAACTGCCTTGCATTGCACCAGACGCTTTTTCAGAGAGCGAACCTTCCACGCTGCAAGCAGATCTCTCCGGTTGCCTTGAGCTGGCTGGCTCCGGCTTAGTCCTGCCCAAGAAGCTAAACAGAGGCAGCCTGAGTTAGGATTTGGAGGAGAGACCACCGAGCGAGGTTGCTCAGCGGAAGCAGACACTAGCCAATTCCTCCCCCCGCCACCGCCCCAGGCTAGCTCGGTCTTCTCAGATTTCAGAAACTTAGCAGGGTGGGCTCCGGCCGGATCCTGCAGACCCCCCTAAGGAAGATTCCCTTCGATCTGGGAAGCTCAGCCCCGGTTGGTGTTTGGATGGGGAAAAGGAAAGGTCCCCTGTGCAAGGACCAGTCGTTTCCCACTGTGGGGTGACGTTGCTTTCACAACGTTTTCACGGCAGACTTTGTACGGGGTGGTTTGCCGTTGCCTTCCCCAGTCGTTTACGCTTTCCCCCCCAGCAAGCTGGACCGACCTCGGAAGGATGGAAGGCTGAGTCAACCTCGAGCCGGCGACCTGTAAACCCAGCTTCCACCAGGGATCGAGCTGAGGTCGCGAGCAGAGCTTAGGACTGCATCGCTGCAGCTTTAACACTCTGCGCCACGGGGCTCTTCAGTTTGGATGGGGGAGGCCACCAATGTCCCCTCTAAGCTGCAGACTCTCGTGAACAAAAAATCCTACTTTGCGAGCTGCCGGCGTGAAAGTTGTGAGCGACTTGCATCGGTTTGTGCGCTCTGGGGGGGTCCTTCCTGAGCTAAGGCAAAACCGCGTGAGTTAGCTCACGCTAGCTCAGGTTAGAGGGAACGCTGGAGACCACCAAAGGGTGGGCCAAGGATACTGTGCAAGGGCTGGCGATGAGAAATCCCCTTCGTCTCTTGCTATCAAGTGTCTCAAAGTCTGCTGAGACTTGGTGTGGTGCAGGTGGGAGGGGGTCCCTCCTCCCCTAAGGGTGGCACCCCCCCCCAAAAAAAAAATGCCCGACCTGGCATTTGGGGCCCACGCCTGTGGGTGACTTCCATCGATGCCTGATTGCAACAGTGAAGCCTTCTAGCTAGCTGCTTGCCTCTGCCTTCTCGCTTCCTTCCCTCTGCACCCCGCTCAACTTCATTCATTCATTCATTTCGCCTTTCTTTCCTTGGGCTTAGCACTTGCGTCTGCAGAATTAACCGCACGGGGGACGCCTCCCCGCGGATGCCCCGGGGAGGGGACCAGAAAGTGGGGCGACGGTGGGTGCCAAGGAGCGCTTTTGGGCTGAGATCAAAGGGGCCTTTGTCGGGAACACCCAGTGGCGGGTGAGACTCTCCCAGGCCCGGACTTCCTCCTCCTCATCCTCCACGTCACCCACACCCTCCTCCTGGGAGTAGCCCCCCCCCCTCCGCTGCAACCTTTCACCCACAAGAGGAAGTGACTGCCCGGAGCCAATTGGAGTCTCTCCCTTGTTTATCCTCCTGTTTTATTTCCTTTGCAGTTGCACCAGATAAACAGGACCACAGCTAGCCTGGATCCCAAAGAGGAAGTAGAAAGATAGTAAAACTCCCCCCCCCCCCCCATCCTCAAGTGGCATTCCTTTCCCCCCAACACAGCACTTTTGGAACACTGGAGCCCAAATCTCAGGTCCTTCGCTGGCTGGCTGTTCTTTCTTTGGCTGCGTAGCCTTGCTCACCCTTCCTTTTCCGTCTGTCAAATGCGAATAATAGCGGCAAACCTCCCAGGGTTGGCGTTGGCGTCTGTGCAAATGCAGTGGATGCTGTAGAGCCGATTGAAAAGGGCGGTGGGAGCGGCAGATGTGGAATGTGAAGTAGGTGTTTTCGCCCCCAGGAGGTTTTAAGTGACTCGGTTTGGAGAATGTAGACCAGGGGTGGCGAAACTGCGGCTCAGAGCCACATGCGGCTCTTCCGCCCATATTGTGTGACTCTTGAAGCCCCCATGACCCTGTCAGCTGGCTTGGAGAAGGCATTTGTCTCTCTAGATTGCTTCACCAAGCCAGCTTGGGCAATGTCATCAAAGTTAAAGTTGCTTCCTTTCCACCTCTCCCTCCATTCCCCTCTATTTGTCTTCCTTCCTCCCATCCTTTCTTGCGGCTCTCAAACATTTGATGTCCATGTCTTCCAGCTCTCAAACATCTGAAATGTTCTTCACCCAAAGGGTGATTGGCATGTGGAATTCACTGCCACAGGAGATGGTGGCGGCCACAAGCATAGCCACCTTCAAGAGGGGTTTAGATAAAAATATGGAGCAGAGGTCCATCAGTGGCTATTAGCCACAGTGTGTGTGTATGTATAAAATTTTTTGCCACTGTGTGACACAGAGCGTTGGACTGGATGGGCCATTGGCCTGATCCAACATGGCTTCTCTTATGTTAATGTATTGTGTGGCTCTTAAGTTAAGCAAGTTTGGCCACCCCAATGTATGCTCTGTATTTCTACTTGACGTACCTCACTGGCAACAATTTCACGGGATAATGACAGACAGTGCGGTCCTGGTTTTTATTTTTATCGTTATTGTTGCTTTAGTTTCTGTGTTTTATCCGTGTGGGAAGCTGCCTTCAGCTTCATAAGGAAGAAATGGGGCGAAGAAGCGTTTTACATGAATAAAACAAATAGCAGTGCAGGGCGCTTTTTTTGTAGCGGGAACTCCTTTGCATATTAGGCCACACCTCCCTGATGTAGCCCATCCTTCAAGAGCTGACAAGGCTGTTAGTACGGTAAACTCCAGGAGTATTGGCTGCATCAGGGGGGGTATGGCCTAATATGCAAAGGAGTTCCTGCTCCAGAAAAAGCCCTGGCGGTTAGAATGTCAGGTTTGAATCCGCACTCAGGTTTGCCAATCCCGCCTCCTTGACCTCACCTACCTCGCAGGGTTGTTGCAAGGGTCAAACGGAAGAGAGGAGAATGACGTGAGTTATGTTGGGGGCCCATTGAGGAGAAAAACCGGGGATAGAAGCGAAGTAAAAATAAATCAATGCAATAATCGAGTTGGTGAAAATGCAGTTCTATATCATCATTAAACCAGCAAAAAGAGTTCTGCTAAGACAGGGGTGGCCAAACTGTGGTTCAGGAGCCACATGTAGCTTTTTCACACATATCGTGTGGCTCTTGAAGACCTCACCGCCCCGTTGGCCAGCTTGGAGAACTCATTTGTCTCTTTAAATTTGCTTCTGCCGGCCAAGCCATCTGGGGGCTTGGAGAATGTATTGGAAGTTAAAGTTGCTTTCTTTCAACCTCTCTCTCCATCTATTTGCTTTCCCTCCTTTCTTCTTTCCTGCTCTCAGTCATCTGCTTGTGTCTCTCAAGCGTCTAAAATTTATTCTATGTGGCTCTTACATTCAGCAAGTTTGGCCGCTCCTGTGTTAAGAAAGAGCTGCGAAGAGCTACATAAAACAGCTGAGTTTGTGGGGTCAATTGAAAGAAAGGTCACAGTCAGATCCTGAATCTTCAGAATCAATTTGTGAGGCAGGTGACTGCCGTTTGTTTGTTTTAAGCTTCTGCATCCTGCCTCTCGGTCATATAACTGGTTCCGGGTAGCGGAAATAGGGTTGCCAAGTCCAATTCAAGAAATATCTGGAGACTTTGGGGGTGGAGCCAGGAGACTTTGGGGTGGAGCCAGGAAACCTTGGGGGTGGAGCCAGCAGCAAGGTTGTGACAGGCACAATGGAACTCCAAAGGGAGTTCTGGTCATCACATTTAAAGGGCCTTTTCAATGCCTTCTCTCCATTGGAAATAACGAAGGACAGGGGCACCTTCTTTGGGGGCTCATAGAATTGGACCCTCTGGTCCAATCTTTTTGAAACTTGGAGGGTGTTTTGAAGAGAGGCACGGGATTCTATGCTGCAAATTTGGTGCCTCTACCTCAAAAGGCAGCCCTCCTCGAACCCCAGATACCCGTAGATCAATTCTCCATTATCCCCCACGGGAATCGGTCTCCATAGGGAATAATGGAGTGCCCAGCAGACATTTCCCTCCCCCCCACTTTCTGATGACCCTGAAGTGGGGGGAGGGCCTCCACACCGAGGGATCCCCTGCCCCCACCTGGGGATTGGCAACCCTAAGGGGAAAGGGCCTTCTGGTTGCAGCCAACTTCAGGTGAGCCTGTTGGGTTTCCAAGGCTCGAGGCGAACAGAGTTGGTTCCCCGCTGTCTGCCTCTGCAGAGCAGCCCTAGAATTCCCTGCTGGTCTCCCGTCCACAGGCTGACCAGGGCTTAGCTTCTGAGATGTGACAAGATTGGGCTATCTAAGCCAGGGCCTAATCTTTGCGTGCTGTCTAATGGCAGCTGATTTACACCCAAACCCATAGGGCAAGGGGGTCAGACATGCGGCCCGGGGGCCAAATCAAGCTCTTACCAGGCCCCCGAGCAACTGGCTGTCACGTTTCCTTCTCCCCCTCTCTTGTTTTCTTCTGCATCACAGCTTGCTTTGCCAGGCTTGTTCAATCGCACAGGAGCTACAGAGCAAAACCCCAGTTTTCTCCATTGGCTGAGGCTCCTCCCTTGAGGAGGAATTGGGGGGGGGAGAGCTTGCTTTGCCAGGCTCTCTCAATTGCACAGCAGAGCTACTGAGCCAAGCCTCTCTCCCTCCTATTGGCTGAGGCTCATCCCTTGGAGAAGGAAGGTAAGAGCCGGCGCTTCCTTTGCCCAGTTCCCTGGATCCCATGGGAGAAATACAAAGAGAGCACCTTTAAGACCTGTTTTAAGTTTTAAAAACAAAACAAAACCTTTAGTCGTGTTTGTTTGTGTCCTTTATAAAGTTTATATCTCTGCTACCTAATCTTAAATAGGTACATACATGGCCCGGCCCGACATCACACGGCTCGGCCCAACAAAGCCTCATTTATGTCTGATCTGGCCCTTATAACAGATGAGTTTGGCACCCTGCTGTTGGACTTCCAAGGCAAGAGGCGTTTGGAACGGTTTGCCCTTGCTTGCCTCTGCACAGCGCCCCTGGACCTCCTTGGTGGTCTCCCATCCGAGTGCTAACATCAGAGACAACTCTGCTCAGCTTCAGAGATCTGGGTCATCTGGGTGCTTTCGGCTCCTAAGGGTCAAGGTGGTCCCCTGTGCAAGCAGCCGTCATTTCCGACTCTGGGATGACACTGCTTTCACGATGTTTTCACGGCAGGCTTTTTACGGGGCGGTTTGCCATTGCCTTCCCCAGTCATCTACGCTTTCCCCCCAGCAAGCTGGGGACTCCTTTGACCAACCTCGGGCTCCTAGCAATGTATTAAGATCCCTAGAGAAAGCACAATTCCTAGTTGCATGTCAATTAATAAAATACCCATTTTCCAGATGAGGAACTGAGGCCCAGAGCTAGGGGCTTGCGCCAAGGCCGGGTGATTCAGTCAGTGGCAGAGGTGGGAAGCCCGAATCAGCAGAACAGTTGGAAGGAACCTCCAGGGTCATCTAGTCCAACCCCCGATTCCTCTATATCGGGGTGGCCAACGGTAGCTCTCCAGATGTTTATTTGGCCTACAACTCCCATCAGCCCCAGCCTTTGGCCATGCTGGCTGGGGCTGATGGGAGTTGTAGGCAAAATAAACATCTGGAGAGCTACCGTTGGCCACCCCTGTTCAATAGGAAGTGAACTGGGCTACAATAAGGAGTTCTAAGTCCCAGAGAAATGGTGGTTTGCATAGAGGGAGCAAGGCAGGTGGACAGACCCACAATCCCATGGGGATTCTTGGGAGTTTGGGGAGAAGAGAGCCAGTTTGGTGTACTGGTTAAGTGCGCAGACTCTCATCTGGGAGAATTGGGTTTGATTACCCACTCTTCCACCTGCAACTGCTGATGTGCCCTTGAACATATGAAGCTGCCTTGTACACTGAATCGGACCCGGGTCCATCTAAGTCAGTCTTGTCTACTTAGACTAGCAGCGGCTCTCCAGAGTCTCAAGTTGAGGTTTTTACGCCTACTTGCCTGGACCCTTTTTGAGTTGGAGATGCCGGGAATTGAACCTGGGACCTTCTGCTTGCCCAGCAGATGCTCTGCCACTGAGCCACCGTCCCTCCCCTGACCAGCAGTGGCTCTCCAGGGTCTCAAGCTGAGGTTTTTCACGCCTCCTTGCCTGGACCCTCTTTAGTTGGAGATGCCGGGGATTGAACCTGAGACCTTCTGCTTCCTGAGCAGATGCTCTACCACTGAGCCACCGTCCCTCCCCAGCCACAAGTTCTCTCGAGGCTGTTCTGCTCAAGAGCAGTTCTGGGAGAGCTCTCTCAGCCCCACCTACCCCACAGGGTGTCTATTGTGGGGAAGGGAAGGGAAAGGAGATTTGTAAGCCACTCTGAGACTCCTTTGGCTAGCAGACGGCAGGGTATAAATCCAATCTCTTCTTCCATTGCAAGGCTTTCCTTTTTTCAAAAGTGAAGAATTCTCCCCGGGGGGAACAGGAAGATGATAAATGGAGGCCTGGTAGAGGGCTACGTGCCTGCCTGCCTGGGAACACCACATTTCCCTCTCCTGGCCGATGCTCCCAGGGCAAAGCAGCCGGACCTCTCTTCCTCCCTCCTCTGTAGGAAACGGCAGCTGGGGTGAAAGTCCACGCGAGGTGGCTGTCCCTTGTACTTTGCTTTGCCGCTTGGAGCTTGGCCAGAGTTGCCCCACTCTGTCCCGGGCAATCGGCCAATCCCAGGCCACAAGGGGAGATGTGAACCCTCACCTGCAGCAATTCGGGGGGGGGGGGGAAGGGTTAGGGCGGTGCACAAACAATGCTCCGGGGTGCTTCTCTTAGCGGCGCGCGCTGGGAGAGGATTGCGTGCGCAGACGCAGCAAAACTGTGACCCCTGTTCTGAATCTGTCCCCGATGCGCTTTAAGCAGAGGGTGGGCTTCTTGTCCAGCCTCTCTGCCCTGTTGTTGGCCCTCCAGAGGAACTGGTTGGCCACTGTGTGAGACAGGAGGCTGAACTAGATGGACCCTCACTGGTCTGATCCAGCAGGGCTCTTCTGGTGTTCTTCTCAGGGGAAGGCCTCGGCCTCTCTGCCCTGTTGTTGGCCCTCCAGAGGAACTGGTTGACCACTGTGTGAGACAGGAGGCTGGACACAAAGGCCAACTAGAGGGCCGTCAACAGGGCATAGAGCAGGGGTGTCAAACACATAAAATCTTGTCATGAAGTCTATGAAGATCCTGTGAATTTAGGGGGAGGCATTTGTGAGTTTCCTGCATTGTGCAGGGGGTTGGAGTAGATGACCCAAGAGGTCCCTTCCATTATTCTATGATTCTAATACAAGGTAGCGGAGATATAAACATTATAAAGGAAATAAACACAATTCAAGATTTTTTAAAAAACTTAAAGTAAAACGTTAGCATTTTTGCAATATTTTGTTTATTTAACGGTCGATGACAACTGACACTTTGTTCTGAATTATTGCAACAAAAACTGGAGACCATGTCTAACATAGCAATCTTGAGTTTGCTGTTCAGGTGTGTATCTGCAAGTTGCAAACCTACTTTTAATTTGCTCACAGGCCTGATAGGACCCCTCTGGGTGCCTGATCCAGTTCCCGGGCCACATGTTCGACACCCCTGGCGTAGAGGCCAAAGCCTTCATAAGCACATAAGAAGAGGCCTGCTGGATCAGACCAGTGAGAGCCCATCCAGGCCAGCCTCCTGTCTCACACAGTGGCCAACCAGTTCCTCTGGAGGGCCAAGAACAGGGCAGAGTGGCCGAGGCCTTCCCCTGAGAAGAACATCAGACGAGCCCTGCTGGATCAGACCATGGAGGGTCCCTCTAGTCCAGCCTCCTGTTTCACACAGAGGCCAACCAGTTCCTCTGGAGGGCCAGCAACAGGGCAGAGAGGCTGAGGCCTTCCCCTGAGAAGAACATCAGACGAGCCCTGCTGGGTCAGACCAGGGAGGGTCCATCTAGTTCAGCCTCCTGTCTCACACATTGGCCAGCCAGTTGCTCTGGAGGGCCAACAACAGGGCAGAGAGGCTGAGGCCTTCCCCTGAGAAGAACACCAGAAGAGCCCTGCTGGGTCAGACCAGGGAGGGTCCATCTAGTCCAGCCTCCTGTCTCACACAGTGGCCAACCAGTTCCTTTGGAGGGCCAGCAACAGGGCAGAGAGGCTGAGGCCTTCCCCTGAGAAGAACATCAGACGAGCCCTGCTGGATCAGACCAGGGAGGGTCCATCTAGTCCAGCCTCCTGTCTCACACAGGGGCCAACCAGTTCCTCTGGGGGGCCAACAACAGGGCAGAGAGGCCGAGGCCTTCCCCTGAGAAGAACATCAGAAGAGCCCTGCTGGATCAGACCAGGGAGCGTCCATCTAGTCCAGCCTCCTGTCTCACACAGTGGCCAACCAGTTCCTCTGGGGGGCCAACAACAGGGGAGAGAGGCCAAGGCCTTCCCCTTGGAAGAACACCAGAAGAGCCCTGCTGGACCAGACCAGTGAGAGCCCATCCAGGCCAGCCTCCTGTCTCACACAGTGGCCAACCAGTTCCTCTGGAGGGCCAAGAACAGGGCAGAGAGGCCGAGGCCTTCCCCTGAGAAGAACATCAGAAGAGCCCTACTGGATCAGACCAGTGAGGGTCCATCTAGTCCAGCCTCCTGTCTCACACAGTGGCCAACCAGTTCCTCTGGAGGGCCAACAACAGGGCAGAGAGGCCGAGGCCTTCCCCTGAGAAGAACATCAGAAGAGCCCTGCTTGATCAGACCAGTGAGGATCCATCTAGTCCAGCCTCCTGTCTCACACAGTGGCCAACCAGTTCCTCTGGAGGGCCAACAACGGGGCAGAGAGGCCGAGGCCTTCCCCTGAGAAGAACATCAGAAGAGCGGTGGACCACTGATCTGGTCCAGCAGGTGGACCACTGCTCTGGTCCAGCAGGGCTCTTCTGATCTTAGGAAGACCTCGGCCTCTCTGCCCTGTTGTTGGTCCTCCAGAGGAACTGGTTGGCCACTGTGTGAAACAGGATGCTGGACTAGGTGGACCACTGGTCTGGTCCAGCAGGGCTCTTCTGATGTCCTTATGGACCTCCGGATGCAGTGTTTGTGCTCTGCCTTGACTGCTGAGGCCCCTGTGCGAGAGCCTTTGTGCAAGTTCCCATCCCTTGTGCATGCAGCTGACTTAAGCGTTGCAATGACGCTTCCTCTACTTAAACAGCCCCCCCATCAGATACGCCTGGTTCATCAGACGGGTGGGTGGTTTTATATGGGCTGTGAGGCTGGCTATATATGTAGTTTCGACTCTGGTGTGCGGTTCGTTCCTTGTGAAGATAAACATAATCTTCTTCACCAGGGGTCACTTTGTAGAAAAAGAGGTGCTGGGGCTCATTAGTGCAACTGATTTGCATCTGCTGCATACTCCCCTGACATCGCTGGAAGGTGTACTAAATCATATCAGCTCAGCATCTGCCTTACAATGCTTCTTGGATTAGAATCGTCATAAGAAAACCTTACTCCCGTCCAATGTTCCCTCTAAGCTGCAGAGTCTTGTGAGCGAAAATTCTACTTTGTGAGCTGCTGGCATTAAAGTTGTGAGCTCCTGCATCAATTAGCGTGTTTTACCTGAGCCGGAGGCCAAAAATCTGTGAGCTAGCTCACGCTAACTCAGCTTAGAGGGAACTCTGGCTGTGAGGCAGGCTATGTAGTTTCAACTCTGGCGTGCGGCTCGTTCCTTCTGAAGATAAACTTCGTCTTCCTCACCAGGGGTCATTTTGTAGAAAAAGAGGTGCTGGAGCTCATTAGCACCCCTCATTTGCATCTGCCGCACATCCCGGACATCACTAGGAGGCGTACTCGATCGTTTCAGCTCAGCATCTACCTTACAATGCTTCTGGAATTCGAATTGTCATAAGAAAACCTTACTCCCGTCGTACTTTCGCAACCGCTTTCTCCTATGTGGCAGCAGTGGCACGATGAAGATTTCCATCGGTCTGCTCGATACGTTTGGGTTCTTTCCCCGTTTTTTGCGGCGAAAAATATTAGGGAGCTTGTCAAATCTTAAAGAGTTCAGCCAAATCCTTGCAGGGGGCTTGAACAACGGAACCCAGAAGCAAGTATTGGGGGGGGGGGGGGGGGGGGTAAGAAAGAAAGAGTGCAATAAAATTTAGAGGTTCCAAAGCTCCTGCCCAAAATTAGACCTATTCCTCACAGTCCCTTATGGTCTCAGGAGGTTCCTGTGTCTACTGCTCCAGCCTGATCTAGAAGGCCCATGGCTTGGATGTCGTTCATCCAGGTGTATGCCTTTGGCACATACCGTGCACGAATGGCCATGGGCAAAGGCATATCTTGGAAAAGAGACGCGGATGCTTGTGCCATACTTAGGAGGGAGGGTTACCTGGCATCTACCAGTTCCTATTTTCCTGTACCTGCTCACAGGATGGGCACGTGCTGGATGGGTGTGTGAGTTCGTGATTTTGCTGACGGGTTCCCAGTATTGTACCAGTGTGCCCCAAAGCCATGCTCTTGATTTATGCTCAAGCGACTTGACACACTCGTGCGTGATCTTGTAGAGCGTGTCAAAGCTCTCCGGTGGGCGTGCGTGCTCAGAGACGCGTATTTACGTATTCACAGGTTTTATGTCTTTCGTTCCTTCGCAAGGTGCGTGTAGCTCTCCCTGATACCCAGAAATCAACTCTGTTGAGCTTGGAGGAGCCCGGGGCCGACCCGAGTCTGTCTGGCACCCTAGACAAGGCTAACTTCTGGTGCTCCCCCACACCCAATTTTGTGCCCCCCCAGAAGGCTGTCGCCTTAGGCGATAGCCTAGCTTGCCTCGTAGCAGGCTGGCCCTGGAGGAACCGCTGAATTGAAACTTAGTTCTCCCATCTGCTTGTTAACTCTTGTATTCTTATGCTAATTTGCTGCTATTTGCAGATCTCGCCAACTGCTTTAATCCAGTCTTAGGTGTACTTTAATCCAATTTTAGCTACACTTTCTGCCCTGAGAGCCAGTTTGGTGCAGTGGTTAAGTGTCCGGACTCTTATGTGGGAGCACCGGGGTTGATTCCCCACTCCTCCACTTACAGCTGCTGGAATGGCCTTGGGTCACTCATAGGCTAGCTCTGTTATCTGGGAGAGCCGGGTTTCATTCCCCACTCCTCCACTTGCAGCTGCTGGAATGGCCTTGGGTCAGCCAGAGCTCTCTTATCTGGGAGAACCGGGTTTGATTTCCCACTCCTCCACTTGCAGCTGCTGGAATGGCCTTGGGTCAGCCATAGCTCTCTTATCTGGGAGAACCGGGTTTGATTCCCCACTCCTCCACTTGCAGCTGCTGGAATGGCCTTGGGTTAGCCATAGCTCTCCTATCTGGGAGAACCGGGTTTGATTCCCCACTCCTCCACTTACAGCTGCTGGAATGGCCTTGGGTCAGCCATAGCTCTCTTATCTGGGAGAGCCGGGTTTGATTCCCCACTCCTCCACTTGCAGCTGCTGGAATGGCCTTGGTTTAGCCAGAGCTCTCCTATCTGGGAGAACCGGGTTTGATTCCCCACTCCTCCACTTACAGCTGCTGGAATGGCCTTGGGTCAGCCATAGCTCTCTTATCTGGGAGAGCCGGGTTTGATTCCCCACTCCTCCACTTGCAGCTGCTGGAATGGCCTTGGGTTAGCCATAGCTCTCTTATCTGGGAGAGCCGGGTTTGATTCCCCACTCCTCCACTTACAGCTGCTGGAATGGCCTTGGGTTAGCCATAGCTCTCTTATCTGGGAGAACCGGGTTTGATTCCCCCCTCCTCCACTTGCACCTGCTGGAATGGCCTTGGGTCAGCCAGAGCTCTCTTATCTGGGAGAACCGGGTTTGATTCCCCACTCCTCCACTTGCAGCTGCTGGAACGGCCTTGGGTCAGCCATAGCTCTCGCAGGAGTTGTCCTTGAAAGGGCAAGTTCTGTCAGAGCTCTCTCAGCCCCACCCACCTCACAGGGTGTCTATTATGGGGGGAGGAGATAAAAGAGATTGTAAGCCGCTCTGAGACTGATTCAGAAAGAAGGGCGGGGTATAAATCTTCCTCTTCTTCATCCTCCTCCTCCTCCCTAGTTACTTATGCATCTTGACTCTAAATAGCCCTTCCTGGCTACTAAACCGCCCCCCCCCACCCCTTTATAGAAGCTGAGCCTGCTCCGGCGGGGAGGGCGGGATACAAATAAAATTTTGTTGTTGTTGTTGTTGTTGAAATTTGTTTCAGTGCATCTGCTGAAGGGTGCATCCAGAGGTAAGCTTCCACCCAAAATGAAACTTGTCTTCAAGGTGTCGCTGGACTCAAATTTTGTTCTGCTGATAAACTTGTTCATATTCCTAAACGCGACGGTGTTGTTAACAGTTGTGTACATCTTTGCATCTTCTGGCAAATGCACGGAGATTTTTGCAAGTTTGCATGCTCGCGCATGTGTAAATATTGTACATTTTTGCATAACTCGGAGAGTCCTGGGTGCGTTCCCGTGCTTCTGGAGTCAACAACAAAATATCCAGGAGAGAGGTTATGATGTATAACTCTCGTAGCCGCACTTCAGCCTTTAAAGCTAAAACTCGGTTTATTGCAAGGCCTTCTAGTCTGTGCACACAAGCCCCACCTTCCTAAAAACACTGAGGGGGGAGCTCTAGGAAAGTTGTTGGCAGGTGCCCTGGACACCCAGCTGGGGTTCTGCTGCAGGTGCTTGTGCAAAATGTACGCTTTGGTGGATGTTCAGATGGGCACGAGCAAGCAGACGTATAGAGAAGGGGATGGGATACGTGAAGCGGAACTGATTGGAGAAGCTGGTATCGAGCGCCTTTGTCGCGAGGGCTGGATCTGCCATAAATGAGACCTTGTTGGACACAGACAAAGATTTAAAAAAAAAAAATTTAAAATATGCTTAAAACATTAGCACTTGTTGGTCTTAGTGGTGCTTTTTTTTGTATCTCTCCCATGGGATCCAGGGAACTGGGCAAAGGAAGCTAAGGCTGTTTCCTCCCTTCCCCAGGGGAACCAGGAGGGGGAGGAGCCTCAGCCAACAGAAGGAAGAGAGGCTTTGCTCAGGAGCGCTGCTGTGTGATTGAGAGAGCCTGGCAAAGCAAGCTCTCCATCCCTCCACCTCCCCCCTCCAAGGGAGGAGCCTCAGCCAATGGAGAAAAGAGAGACTTTCCTCTGTAGCTCCTTTGCGATTGAGCTAGCCTGGCCAAGCAAGCTGTGATGCAGAAGGAAGCAAGAGAGAGGGAGAAGGAAGCAGATGACAGCTAGTTGCTCAGGAGTCTGATAGGAGCCCTCTGAGGGCCTGATTTGGCCGCATGTTTAACACCCCTGACCTAGCTGGTTTCTTTCTGCCCTGTCCCTTCCATACCGTCCTGTCTACATCAGGGGTGGCGAAACTTGCTAACGGTAAGAGCCACATAGAATAAACATCAGATGTCTGAGCTGCAAGACAGGAAGGAAGGCAGGCAAATAGATATGGGTGGGGGGGGAGGCCTACGGCTCTAAGCCAGCTGGCTTGGAGAAGCTATTTAAAGAGACAAATGCCTTCTCCAAGCTGGCTGACGGTGGTGGGGGTTTCGAGAGCGACACAATATGTGTGGAAGAGCCGCATGTGGCTCCCGAGCCACAATTTGGCCCCCCCTGGTCTACACGAATGCCCTCCTGCTCTCATCCTTTCTCCTTCCTCTTCCTTGGCAGTCTGGGAGCTTCCTCCTTCAAGTGCTGGTCTGCAGTTCCCGTGCGCTGGGCCCACGCGCCGCGAGTGATCCACGGGGACCTCGGCAAACTTTCGCGGTCAGTGCAAGAGTTCGTGGAGCACGGGGCACGGCTCTGCCAGCCGGAGAACATCCACATTTGCGATGGGACCGAGAAGGAGAATGGCAAAATCTTAAATCTACTGGAGTCCGAAGGCGTTATAAAACCACTCACCAAGTATGAGAATTGGTAAGTGCCTCTCTTGGCTGAATGTGGGCAGAACAGGGAAAGAATGAAACGGAGCCAGGGCGCAGATCCAGCAGGAGCTCACAGGAGCACAGCTCCTGAGCCTTTCTGAGGGTTCCCCCTCTTCCTCCACACCTACCTACCTTGTCCATTGAAGAAGAAGAAGAAGATATTGGATTTATATCCCATCCTATACTCTGAATCTCCAAGTCTCAGAGCGGCTCACAATCTCCTTTACCTTCCTCCCCCACAACAGACACCCTGTGAGGTAGATGAAGATATTGGATTTATATCCCGCCCTCCACTCCGAAGAGTCTCAGAGCGGCTCACAATCTCCTTTCCCTTCCTCCCCCACAACAGACACCCTGTGAGGTAGATGAAGATATTGGATTTATATCCCGCCCTCCACTCTGAAGAGTCTCAGAGCGGTTCACAATCTCCTTTACCTTCCTCCCCCACAACAGACACCCTGTGAGGTAGATGAAGATATTGGATTTATATCCCGCCCTCCACTCCGGAGAGTCTCAGAGCAGCTCACAATCTCCTTTCCCTTCCTCCCCCACAACAGACACCCTGTGAGGTAGATGAAGATATTGGATTTATATCCCGCCCTCCACTCTGAAGAGTCTCAGAGCGGCTCACAATCTCCTTTCCCTCCCCCCCCCCCAACAGACACCCTGTGAGGTAGATGAAGATATTGGATTTATATCCCGCCCTCCACTCCGAAGAGTCTCAGAGCGGCTCACAATCTCCTTTCCCTTCCTCCCCCACAACAGACACCCTGTGAGGTAGATGAAGATATTGGATTTATATCCCGCCCTCCACTCTGAAGAGTCTCAGAGCGGTTCACAATCTCCTTTACCTTCCTCCCCCACAACAGACACCCTGTGAGGTAGATGAAGATATTGGATTTATATCCCGCCCTCCACTCCGGAGAGTCTCAGAGCAGCTCACAATCTCCTTTCCCTTCCTCCCCCACAACAGACACCCTGTGAGGTAGATGAAGATATTGGATTTATATCCCGCCCTCCACTCTGAAGAGTCTCAGAGCGGCTCACAATCTCCTTTCCCTTCCTCCCCCACAGCAGACACCCTGTGAGGTAGATGAAGATATTGGATTTATATCCCGCCCTCCACTCCGGAGAGTCTCAGAGCGGCTCACAATCTCCTTTCCTTTCCTCCCCCACAACAGACACCCCGTGAGGTAGATGAAGATATTGGATTTATATCCCGCCCTCTACTCCAAAGAGTCTCAGAGCAGCTCACAATCTCTTTTACCTTCCCCCCACAACAGACACCCTGTGAAGTAGATGGGGCTGAGAGAGCTCTTATAGCTGCTGCCCTTTCAAGGACAACTCCTACGAAAGCTCTGGCTGACCCAAGGCCACTCCAGCAGCTGCAAGTGGAGGAGTGGGGAATCAAACCCGGTTCTCCCAGAGAAGAGTCCACACACTTAACCACTACACCAAACTACCAGAGTAGGTACATAAGAACATAAGAGAAGCCATGTTGGATCGGGCCAATGGCCCATCCAGTCCAACACTGTATCACACAGTGGCCAAAAAATTATAATTATATATATACACACTGTGGCTAATAGCCACTGATGGACCTCTGCTCCATATTTTTATCTAACCCCCTCTTGAAGCTGGCTATGCTTGTAGCTGCATAACAATCCCTGGATTAGGAGAATGGTCAGCCAGCCAGCCAGCCACCAGGGGCTTTGCCACACCCCCAGCTGCCCTCATTAACCCCTGGAGAAGCCAACACCACCTTTTCTCCACTTCTTATGTGATTTGGGGTTGTGGGTGGCTTGCTGGCCTTTTGACTGGAGAGGGAGGCGGCGGCCAAGGAGAGCCCCAGGCGAGCGAGGCCTGCTCGGGCTGTTTGGCTCTCTAGCCAGCCCAATCAGGCCTCGCTCTCCCGTGGCTCTCCTTTTTTTGCATCAGGTTGCTTTCGGCTGAGGGGGGGAGTGGCATACGCTAATAAACTTTGCCACCTGTTTTTCTGGATAATGACCCCTGAACAGAGCTCGTCGAAGCTGCCCTACAATGAATCAGACCATTGGTCAATCAAGGTCCACATTGTCCACTGGCAGCCACCTCTGTGGTGTCAGCAGAGAAAGGCCTTTCACAGCATCTGCCGCTGGATCCTTAGTTGGAAGGCCGGGGATCGAACCTGCCAAGGCTCTGCCACTGAGCCATGGCTGCTCCCCATCAAGTTCAATATTGTAGACTGGATGCACCTCACCAGGGTCTTAGGCAGAGGACTTTTACATCATCTCCTGCCTGGTCCCGTTTTTTAAACTGGGGATGGCAGGAACTGAACCTGTGACCTTCTGGGCTCAGCCACTGAGCCATGGACCTTTCCCGTGATAAACAACCTGCAGTGCCTCTTGGGAGCGCTGCAGGGAGCCACCTAGTGGAGAACATTTGCACTGCCCCATAGTTGTACCCAGGGCTTTTTTTGTAGCAGGAACTCCTATGCCTGTTAGGCCACACCCACTTAATGTAGCCAATCCTCCAAGAGCGTACAGTAGGCCCTGTAAGAAGAGCTCTTAAAGCTCTTGGAGGATTGGCTACTTTAGAGGGGTGTGGCCTAATACGCAAAGTTGCTCCTGCAAGAATTCCACCCCTGGGCCACACCCCCTGCTGTAGCCAATCCTCCAGGAGTTTTCAGTAGGCCCTGTAAGAAGAGCCCTGTAAGCTCTTGGAGGATTGGCTATGTTAGAGGGGTGCGGCCTAATATGCAAAGGAGCTCCTGCTAGAATTCCACCCCTGGGCCAAACCCCCTGCTGTAGCCAATCCTCCAGGAATTTTCAGTAGGCCCTGTAAGCTCTTGGAGGATTGGCTACGTTAGAGGGGTGTGGCCTAATATGCAAAGGAGCTCCTGCTAGAATTCCACCCCTGGGCCACACCCCCTTGATGTAGCCAATCCTCCAAGAACTTACAGTAGGCCCTATAAGAAGAGCTCTTAAAGCTCTTGGAGGATTGGCTACCTCAGGGGGGATTGGCTACCTCAGGGGGATGTGGCCTAATATGCAAAGGAGTTGCAAAAAACCGTGCCCTCCGCTTGGGGAGCGTTACTTCCAAACATGCGGAGAATCACTCTGACAAGAATCGCTCGCTTGCTTTTTCTTCCCGCAGCTGGCTGGCCAAGACTGACCCGAAGGATGTGGCCCGTGTGGAGAGCCGGACGGTCATTGTGACGGAGAACCAGAGGGACACAATACCTATCCCCGCTTCGGGAGTCAAAGGTCAACTGGGCAACTGGATGAACCCAAAAGCATTCCAGGAGGCAGTGGATGACCGTTTTCCCGGCTGTATGAAAGGTGAAAACGAGACCGGTTAGCGGTGCGGAGAACATAAATATGGGCTCTCTTGCCTCTCGGGCAAGGGTGTCGAACTCATTTGTTATGAGGGCCGGATCTGGCATAAATGAGATTTTGTCAGGCCACGCCATGTGTGTCATAAAAGGTAATGCCAGGTAGGGGATATGTAAACTTTATAAAGGACACAAACACAATTAAAGATTTTTTTAAAAACTAAAATAAAGCATGCTTAAAGTATTAGCACTCTACCTCAGGGGTGTGTGGCCTAATATGCAAAGGAGTTGCAAAAAACCGTGCCCTCCACTTGAGGAGCGTTACTTGGAAGTTACTTGGATGTCGTGGTCAGTATCAAAGCAAGCTCTCTGTCCCCCCACTCCCCTTCCTCCCCAAGAGAGGAGCCTCAGCCAATGGAGAAAATAGAGGTTTTGCTCTATAGCTCCTATGCGATTGAAAAATCCCGGCAAAGCAGGGAAGGGACGGTGGCTCAGTGGTAGAGCGTCTGCTCGGTAAGCAGAAGGTCCCAGGTTCAATCTCTGGCCTCTCCAACTAAAAAGGGTCCCGGCAAATAGGCGTGAAAAACATCAGCTTGAGGCCCTGGAGAGCTGCTGCCAGTCTGAGTAGACAAGACTGACTTGGATGGACTGAGGGTCTGATTCAGTAGGGCAGCTTCATGTGTTCATGGTGGCTCAGTGGTAGAGCATCTGCTTGGGAAGCAGAAGGTCCCAGGTTCAATCCTCGGCATCTCCAACTAAAAAGGGTCCATGCAAGTAGGCATGAAAAACCTCAGCTTGAGACCCTGGAGAGCCACTGCCAGTCTGAGTAGACAATACTGACTTTGATGGATCAAGGAGGATCTGATTCAGTATAACGCAGCTTCACACATTCAAGCAAGCTGTAGCACAGAAGGAAGCAAGAGAGAGGGAGAAGGAAGCAGACTTGCTTGCGGGCCTGATAGGAGCCCTCTGGGGGGCCTGATCCAGCCCCCGGGCCACTTCTTTGACACCTGCTCTAGGGGATAAGCGTTCCATTGGGAAATGCAGTGTGGGAGGATCAGGCAGGAATGACGGGAGAGAACATGAGCCTTATTGTTTAGCCACGTGACTTGCAGTCATCTCTCCTATTTCTTTACACCTTTCTCTCTCTCTATTTCTCTTCCAGCTCATTGTTACCCATTCTCCCTAACAATTAACCCGTCTTCATTCGTTGCCGAAACCGTCTGCTTGCCATCCGTCTGTCCCCATTTGCACTCCTGCCCGCGTCTTTCCCCTTCACGGTGGCCCATTACCTGTTGCATGTTTCCCCGCAGGCCGCACGATGTACGTCATCCCTTACAGCATGGGGCCCATCGGCTCGCCCCTGTCCAAGACCGGGATCCAGCTCACCGACTCGGCCTACGTGGTGGCCAGCATGCGAATCATGACCCGCATGGGGGCTGCCGTCCTCCGCAACCTTGGCGATGGGGAGTTTGTCAAGTGCTTGCATTCCGTGGGGCGGCCTCTTCCCCTGGAAGGTGAGTGGCACCCAGCGCCTGTGCCGGGGTCTCGTTGTCGGGAACAAAGATCTGACTGCCGTTGTGCATGCCCCGGTTACTCTTGGACTAGATTACTGCAATGCATTCCACGTGGGGCTGCCCTTGGAGAGTGTTCAGAAAAGTCAATTCGTGCAGAATGCAGCAGCCGGGATGTTGACCGGAGCTGGTTGCTGGGAACATATCACTCCAGTCTCAGCCCGTCTAGGTGGCTCCTAATGTATAAAGATCTGACTACTGTTGTGCATTCCCTTGTTACCACTGGACTAGATTACTGCAATGCATTCCACGTGGGGCTGCCCTTGGAGAGTGTTCAGAAAATTCAATACGTGCAGAATGCAGCAGCCAAAATGTTGACCGGAGCTGGTTGCTGGAAACATATCACTCCAGTCTCAGCCCATCTAGGTGGCGCCTAATGTATAAAGATCTGACTACTGTTGTGCATTCCCTTGTTACCACTGGACTAGATTACTGCAATGCATTCCATGTGGGGCTGCCTTTGGAGAGTGTTCAGAAAAGTCAATTCGTGCAGAATGCAGCAGCCGGGATGTTGACCGGAGCTGGTTGCTGGGAACATATCACTCCAGTCTCAGCCCGTCTAGGTGGCTCCTAATGTATAAAGATCTGACTACTGTTGTGCATTCCCTTGTTACCACTGGACTAGATTACTGCAATGCACTCCACATGGGGCTGCCCTTGGAGAGCGTTCAGAAAAGTCAATTCGTGCAGAATGCAGCAGCCAGGATGTTGACCAGAATTGGTTGCTGGGAACATATCAATCCAGTCTCAGCTCATCTAGGTGGCTCCCGATGTATTTCCTGGCACAATTTGAGGAGCTGGTGTTGACCTTTGGAGCCCATATGGCTTGGGACCTGCATATCTGAAGGACCGCCAGCTCCCCTTGCAAACTTGCCTAACCCTACAGGCATCTACTGAGGCCCTGCTTTCTGAAGTTAAATGGTGAAAAGGGGCTGTGGCTCAGTGGCAGAGCCTCTGCTTGGCATGCAGATGGTCCCAGGTTCAATCCCCAGCATCTCCATGAAGATCCTGTGAACTTAGGGGGAGGCGTTTGTGAGTTTCCTGCATTGTGCAGGGGGTTGGACTAGATGACCCTGGAGGTCCCTTCCAACTCTATGATTCTGTATAAACAGAACAGGTAGCAGAGAGCTACCCTAGAGAGCTGCTGCCAATCTGAGCAGACAGTGGTGGACCCAGGGTCTGATTCAATAGAAGGCAACCAAGCGTTCATGGGAGGACTTTTTTGGTTGTGGCCCTAAAACTGCTCAGAGAGATCCACCGGTCCCCTTCCATTGCTGTCTTCCGCCAGCCGGTGAAGACTTATTTTGTCTGGCGCTCCCTTCTTGCCCTATATTTTAATACTTCTTGTTAGGCTTTTTGTATGTATGCTTTAGTTTGGCTTCCGCTGTTTCAAAGGACATGTTTTTGTTGGGTTTTAAAGAGAAGCTTTTAAAAACTACGTGTGTTTTTGATTCGTTAGCACCCACGATGGCCCTGAGGAGGCAGAAATGTGGGAGATAAAATCTATTTTTTAATTTGCTGCTCATTTCTCTAAGATTTGCTGTTTGCCCGTTGCTTTAATTACTTTAAACTACAATGGTTGGACTGATGGCCCTTAATTCAAGCCGTTCTGTGAATTAGACCCCATTATGCTGGAAATTACATGCCAGTTTCTAAATTTAAATAACAGTGTGACCTAATGGTGGATTTCTGCGACCATAAGCCGCTAGCTAATTGCATTGAGAAGAATATCAACTCGAATATATCTTTAATTCCTCCAAAATCCTTCTTCAGCACCAAAAAAAAGCCAGCATAGGGTTGCCAGCTCTCAGGTACTAGCAGGGTTTCCCCCTTTTTGGGGGGTTTTGATCTGCTGTGCAGGGGGAACACCCACCGCAAACTCTATGGTGTTGAGGGGAAAAAAAAAATAGAACTCAAAACTTTGTCAGCCCCACTAGCCTCACAAGGCAGGGAGTGAAAGGGAAAGGTGATTGTAAGCCACTTTGAGACTCCTTAGGGTAGAGAAAGGAAGGAAGGGTCCCCTGTGCAAGCACCAGTCGTTTCCAACTCTGGGGTGATGTTGCTTTCACAACATTTTCACAGCAGACTTTTTACGGGGTGGTTTTGCCATTGCCTTCCCCAGTCCTCTACACTTTCCCCCCAGCAAGCTGGGGACTCAT
Source organism: Heteronotia binoei (assembly GCF_032191835.1). Lineage (NCBI taxonomy): Eukaryota > Metazoa > Chordata > Lepidosauria > Squamata > Gekkonidae > Heteronotia > Heteronotia binoei. The sequence continues at coordinate 6,332,591 of NC_083237.1, read as the reverse complement.
TTGACCGACCTTGGAAGGATGGAAGGCTGAGTCAACCTTGGGCCAGCTACCTGAATCCAACTTCCGCCGGAATCAAACTCAGGTCGTGAGCAGAGAGTTCAGATCACAGTACTGCAGTACTGCTGCTTTACCACTCTGAGCCACGGGGCCACTGTGGGTAGAGAAAAGTGGGTTATAAAACCAACTTCTTCTTCTCCCTCTTCCTCCTCTTTCTCCTCTTCTTCTTCCTCCACTTCTTCTTCCTCCTCCTCCATTTTCTCTTCTTCTTCTTCCTCTTCTCCCTCCTCCTCCTTCTTTTCTTCTTCCTCCTCCTCTTTCTCTTCTTCTCCCTCTTCTCCTCCTTCTACCTCTTCCCCCTTATCCCCCTCCTCCTCCTTCTTTTCTTCTTCCTCCTCCTCTTCCTCCTCCTCCTTTTTCTCTTCTTCTCCCTCAACCTCTTAAACCCTCTTCTCCTCCTCCTTCTTTTCTTCTTCTTCCTCCTCTTTGTCTTCTTCCTCTTTTTTCTCTTCTCCCTCTTCTTCTCCCTCTTCCTCTTCTTCTCCCCCTCCTCCTCCTTTTTCTCTTCTTTTCTCCCTCTTCCCCTTCTTCTCCCCCTCCTCCTTTTTCTCTTCTTCTTCCTCTTCTCCCTCTTCTTCTCCCTCTTCCTTTCCCCCCTCTTCTCTTCCTTCTTTTCTTCTTCCTCCTCCTCCTCCTTTTTCTCTTCTTCATCCTCTTCTCCCTCTTACTCTTCCCCCCCTCCTCCTCCTCCTTCTTTTTTTCTTCTTCTTCGTCTTCATTTTTCCTCCTGAAGGTAGAAAGTGCTCAAGTCACAGTGGACTTACAGCAATCCTGGGGGTTCCAAGGCCAGAGAGGAACAGGAGGTGGTTTGCCCTTTCCTGCCTCTGCATGGCAACCCTGAACTTCCACCGTGCTCTCTCCCCTCAGGGCTAACGAGGGCCGACCCTGCTTTGTTTCCCAGGCCCAATGAGATCAGACCAGCCTGGGCCGCCCAGGTCAGGGCAAAGCAGTCGTCAATTTTCCTGAAGCAGAGAGGTCACCCTTCTGTCTCAGTCCCATCTGCTTAGAATCGACGGTGGGGTCTCCAAGGGATGCCGACTGTGTTTGACCTCTAAGGCACTTTTCCTCCGCCTCTTCTTTCTTCCTCCTTGCAGAAGAGCCGGTAAACAACTGGCCTTGTAACCCCGAGAAGACCATCATAGGCCACGTCCCCCAGCGGCGTGAAATCGTCTCCTTCGGCAGCGGCTACGGGGGCAACTCCCTCCTGGGCAAGAAGTGCTTCGCCCTCCGCATCGCCTCTTGCATTGCCCAGGATGAGGGCTGGCTAGCCGAGCACATGCTGGTAAGAGCAGCCGGGGTGGGGTTGCCAAGAGCCAGTTTGGTGTAGTGGTTAAGTGTGTGGACTCTTCTCTGGGAGAACCGGGTTTGATTTCCCCACTCCTCCACTTGCAGCTGCTGGAATAGCCTTGGGTCAGCCAGAGCTCTTGCTAAGTGGTTAAGTGCACAGACTCTTATCTGGAAGAAGCAGGTTTGATTCCCCACTCCTCCACTTGCAGCTGCTGGGATGGCCTTGGGTCAGTCATAGTTCTTGCTAAGTGGTTAAGTGCGGGGACTCTTATCTGGGAGAACCCGGTTTGATTCCCCACTCCTCCACTGGCACCTGCTGGCATGGCCTTGGGTCAGCCATAGCTCTGGCAGAGGTTGTCCTTGAAAGGGCAGCTGCTGGGAGAGCTCTCTCAGCCCCACCCACCTTACAGGGTGTCTGTTGTGGGGGGAGAAGATATAGGAGATTGTAAGCCACTCTGAGTCTCTGATTCAGGGAGAAGGGTGGGGTATAAATCTGCAATTCTTCTTCTTCTTCATTGTCCCAGAATGGGGGACGTTTGCGCGCGCCTGATGCAATGATGTCACCGCAGCAGCGTGGCCGCTGTAGGCGTTTCCGAGAAAACTCTATGGTTTTCCTGGATGCTCTAGCCATTTTCCCCTCCCAAACGGCTAGAGCAGGGATGAGGAACAGTGGCTCTCCAGAAGTATTTTTCTTGCCTACAACTCCCATCAGGCCCAGCCATTGGCCGTGCTGGCTGGGGCTGATGGGAGTTGTAGGAAAAAAACAGCTGGAGAGCCACTGTTCCCCACCCCTGGGCTAGAGTGTCCAGGAAAACCGTAGAGTTTCCCCGGAAACGCCTAGAGCGGCCACTGTGCGCCGTCACCGGCACAATGACGTCACTTTCGGGTGACATCATTGTGCCGGCAATGTAGGGGGAGGTTCCCCCCGCCATCCTAATGTGGACCGGCGGGTTGGGAACCTCCCGGGCTGGGGAATCCCTAAGCCGGGGAGAGGGGTGGTTGGACGCAGGAGAGAAACTTTTCCAGCAAGGAGCCTGGACTATGTCAGCAGGCGAGCAGAGAGTGACGCCTGAGTTGGGTTGGTCTCCTTGCTGGAGGCCACGTCTGAGCCAAGCCGACTTTGGGGAGAGGCCAACCAACAAGGGCCATTGGGGTTGAGTTTTGCTGTCCCAGTCTGTCCCTGGGAAGAAGAGCTCTGAGGTCCAAGGAGAGGAAGGTGAGTTTGGCATCTCGACCGATGGCCAGTTTCTAACCCTGGGGGAATGCACCAGAACGACATTCCGGAACCTCCTTGTGAAAACAAAATCCTCAAAAAGCATCTAAAAGTTCCGGAGGAGCATGATCGTTTTTGATCCAACAAAGTATGTTAAAGCAGAGTTGCTTCAAGGTTGCTGTTCAGCATCAGGCACCAGATTGATGTAGAGCCAGTTTGGCGTAGTGGTTAACTGCACGGACTCTTCTCTGGGAGAACCGGGTTTGATTCCCCACTCCTCCACTTACAGCTGCTGGAATGGCCTTGAGTCAGCCAGAGCTCTTGCTAAGTGGTTAAGTGCACAGACTCTTACCTGGGAGAACCGGGTTGGATTCCCCACTCCTCCGCTTGCAGCTGCTAGAATGGACTTGGGTCAGCCATCGCTCTTGCTAAGTGGTGAAGTGCACAGACTCTGATCTGGGAGAACCGGGTTGGATTCCCCACTCCTCCGCTTGCAGCTGCTAGAATGGACTTGGGTCAGCCATCGCTCTTGCTAAGTGGTTAAGTGCACAGACTCTGATCTGGGACAACCGGGTTGGATTCCCCACTCCTCCGCTTGCAGCTGCTAGAATGGACTTGGGTCAGCCATAGCTCTTGCTAAGTGGTTAAGTGCACAGACTCTGATCTGGGACAACCGGGTTGGATTCCCCACTCCTCCGCTTGCAGCTGCTAGAATGGACTTGGGTCAGCCATAGCTCTTGCTAAGTGGTTAAGTGCACAGACTCTGATCTGGGAGAACCGGGTTTGATTCCCCACTCCTCCACTTGCAGCTGCTGGAATGGACTTGGGTCAGCCGTAGCTCTTGCTAAGTGGTTAAGTGCACAGACTCTGATCTGGGAGAACAGGGTTTGATTCCCCATTCCTCCACTTGCAGCTTCTGGAATGGCCTTGGGTCAGCCGTAGCTCTTGCTAAGTGGTTAAGTGCACAGACTCTGATCTGGGACAACCGGGTTGGATTCCCCACTCCTCCGCTTGCAGCTGCTAGAATGGACTTGGGTCAGCCATAGCTCTTGCTAAGTGGTTAAGTGCACAGACTCTGATCTGGGAGAACCGGGTTTGATTCCCCACTCCTCCACTTGCAGCTGCTGGAATGGACTTGGGTCAGCCGTAGCTCTTGCTAAGTGGTTAAGTGCACAGACTCTGATCTGGGAGAACAGGGTTTGATTCCCCATTCCTCCACTTGCAGCTTCTGGAATGGCCTTGGGTCAGCCGTAGCTCTTGCTAAGTGGTTAAGTGCACAGACTCTGATCTGGGACAACCGGGTTGGATTCCCCACTCCTCCGCTTGCAGCTGCTAGAATGGACTTGGGTCAGCCATAGCTCTTGCTAAGTGGTTAAGTGCACAGACTCTGATCTGGGAGAACCGGGTTTGATTCCCCACTCCTCCACTTGCAGCTGCTGGAATGGACTTGGGTCAGCCGTAGCTCTTGCTAAGTGTTTAAGTGCACAGTCTCTGATCTGGGAGAACCGGGTTTGATTCCCCCCTCCTCCACTTGCAGCTGCTGGAATGGCCTTGGGTCAGCCGTAGCTGTTGCTAAGTGGTTAAGTGTGTAGATTCTTATCTGGGAGAACTGGGTTTGATTCCCCACTCCTTCACTTGCAGCTGCTGGAATGGCCTTGGGTCAGCCGTAGCTCTTGCTAAGAGGTTAAGTGCACGGACTCTTATCTGGGAGACCCGGGTTGGATTCCCCACCCCTCCGCTTACAGCTGCTGGAATGGCCTTGGGTCAGCCATAGCGCAGGAGTTGTCCTTGAAAGGGCAGCTTCTGGGAGAGCTCTCTTGGCCCCACCCACCTCATAGGGTATCTGTTGCGGGGGAGGAAGATAAAGGAGGTTGTAAGCAGCTCTGAGATTCGGAGCGGAGGGCAGGATATATATCCAATATCTTCTTCTTCTGCTGCTGCTTCTGCTTCATCTTCTTCTTCTTCCCTGAAAAAGAACTGAGGAAGTTGCCGACATCCTGCCTATAGTTTGGAAACCGCTTTATAGTCAAGCTAAGACTGTAGCTCATTTCCCTCGTGAGAGTTGTGGCCCCCCTTCTTCCAGAAAAGAAGCCCTGACCGCACCTTTGGGTGCCTTTACTTGCCCTCAACCCATCTATGTGAGAGCTGGCTGCCCTTCCCTTGGCCAGCGCTCGCTCGGAGGACAGGCTCTTTGGGGGATGGTGGACTACCAAGTCAAAGCCAACCTAGGGCAACAGGTCGCAAGGCGATAAGGCGTGAGAGATAGCCCTTGCCTACCTCTGCGCAGTAACCCTGGGATTCCTTGGTGGCCACCCGTCCAAGTAGTAACCAAAGCTGGGCCCATCCAGGCCAGGCTGCTCACTGGCTCTGAAAACCAGACCTGGGGCTGATTCTGAGCTTAGAACGGAGCCCTGCTGTGGGGACGGAAAGGAATCCGGCACTGCGCAGCGAGGGGTTTGGGGGAGACAGAACGACGGCGAGTGGAAGAGGAGGAGAGAGCTGAAATGACCGACGAGAGGTCGAAGGACAGTGGGTGTTTACATTACCTCTCCGGGGACATTTAGTGAGCAAATATTAATTGGTTAATGAGTGCTGGAGGGCTGCTGAAATCCTAAACGGCGAGGATGAGTCTGACGCAGGAAGGTGGAGAGGAACGGGTGGATAGACGTCCAGGAGCCCTCGTAGAGACCCAAAGGCCGTTGCCCCCCGGGGAGGGACGTGTGGGGAGCAAAGGGCTGTGGGTGAAATCCTGAGGCCATGGGCTTGATTGTGAGGAATTGTGGGATAGTTTGCACAAGACCGTGGTGATTTTTCACGCAAGGAAGTTTCAACAGATGGGAGAGGCTTCCAAGCATGATGAGTAGTTTGGACAGTTTTCTGTGTACAATTCTGCTCATCGCACCTCAAAAAAGGATATTATAGCATTGGAAAAAGTGCAGAAAAGGGCAAATAGAATGATTGAAGGTTTGGAACGCTTTCCCTGTGAAGAAAGGTTACAACGCTTGGGGCTCTTTAGCTTGGAGAAACGTCGACTGCGGGGTGACATGATAGAGGTTTACAAGATTATGCATGGGATGGAGAAAGTAGAGAAAGAAGTACTTTTCTCCCTTTCTCACAATACAAGAACTCGTGGGCATTCAATGAAATTGCTGAGCAGTCAGGTTAAAACGGATACAAGGCAGTACTTCTTCACCCAAAGGGTTATTAACATGTGAAATTCACTGCCACAGGAGGTGGTGGTGGCTACAAGCATAGACAGCTTTAAGAGGGAATCAGATAAAAATATGGAGCAGAGGTCCATCAGTGGCTATTAGCCATGGTGTATATATATACATATGTGTGTTTGTGTGTATATATATGTAAATGTGTGTGTGTATATATGTACACACACAAACATATATTGGCCACTGTGTGTCACAGAGTGTTGCACTGGATGGGCCATTGGCCTGATCCAACATGGCTTCCCTTATGTTCTTATGTGACACAGAGTGTTGGACTGGATGAGCCACTGGCCTGATCCAACATGGCTTCTGTCATATTCTTACGTGACACAGAGTGGTGGGCTGGATGGGCCATTGGCCTGATAGCTTCTCTTATGTCCTTATGTGACACAGAGTTTTGGACTGGATGGGTCATTGGCCTGATTCAACATGGCTTCCCTTATGTTCTTTTGTGACACAGAGTGTTGGACTGGATGGGCCATTGGCCTGATCCAACAGGGCTTCTCTTATGTCCTTATGTGACACAGAGTGTTGGACTGGATGGGCCTTTGGCCTGATTCAACAGGGCTTCTCTTATGTCCTTATGTGACACAGAGTGTTGGACTGGATGGGCCATTGGCCTGATCCAACAGGGCTTCTCTTATGTCCTTATGTGACATAGAGTGTTGGACTGGATGGGCCACTGGCCTGATCCAACATGGCTTCTCTTATGTTCTTATGTGACCCAGAGTGTTGGACTGGATGGGCCATTGGCCTGATCCAACATGGCTTCTCTTATGTCCTTATGTGACATAGAGTGTTGGACTGGATGGGCCACTGGCCTGATCCAACATGGCTTCTCTTATGTTCTTATGTGACCCAGAGTGTTGGACTGGATGGGCCATTGGCCTGATCCAACATGGCTTCTCTTATGTTCTTATGTGACCCAGAGTGTTGGACTGGATGGGCCATTGGCCTGATCCAACATGGCTTCTCTTCTGTTCTTCTGTGACACAGAGTGTTGGACTGGATGGGCCATTGGCCTGATCCAACATGGCTTCTCTTCTGTTCTTCTGTGACACAGAGTGTTGGACTGGATGGGCCATTGGCCTGATCCAACATGGCTTCTCTTATGTTCTTTTGTGACACAGAGTGTTGGACTGGATGGACCCTTGGCCTGATCCAACAGGGCTTCTCTTATGTCCTTATGTGGCCCAGAGTGTTGGACTGGATGGGCCATTGGCCTGATCCAACATGGCTTCTCTTATGATCTTATGTGACACAGAGTGTTGGACTGGATGGGCCATTGGCCTGATCCAACATGGCTTCTCTTAGGTTCTTATGTTCTCAGGGGTGGCCAAACTCAGGAGCCACATGTGGCTCTTTCACACATATTGTGTGGCTCTTGAAAACCCCACCGCCTTTTTGGCTGGCTTGGAGAAGGCGTTTCTCTCTTTAAATCGCTTCTCCGGGCCAAGCCAGCAGCAGCAAGGATAATGCACTTAAAGTTAAAGTTGCTTTCTTTCCACCTCTCCCTTCCCCCTCTGTTTGCCTTCCTGCCTTCCTTCCTGTCTTGTGGCTCTCAAACATGACATTCATGCCCTGCGGCTGACATGTTTTGTATGTGGCACTTACATTAAGCAAGTTTGGCCACCCCTGCTTTCTCTTTATATATACAGAGATAGGCTGATGGGAATTTGGAAGTATTGGATTGAAAACATGTGAACACACATGAAGCTACCTTATACTGGATCAGACCTTGGGTTCATCAGAGTTGGTATTTTCTCCTCATGCTGGCAGCATAAGAGAATACAAGAGAAGCCATGTTGGATCAGGCCAATGGCCCATATAGTCCAACACTCTGTGTCACACAGTGGCCAAAACACTAGGAGCCATCAGGAGATCCGTCAGTGGGGCCAGGACACCAGAAGCCCTCCCACTGTGCCCCACCCAAGCACCAACCAGCTCTCCAGGGCCTCAAGCTGAGATCTTTCACACCACCAACTGTCAGTTCTTTTAACTAGAGATGCCGGGGATTGAATCTGGGACTTTCTGCATGCCAAGTATGTGCTTAACACCTAAGCTACAGGCTCTCCCCAGCAATGATCTGTGGGCTGATTTTCTCCACAGTGAAACCAGACTGTTTAGATCTCTCTCTGCTGTAATCAGTATTGCAAGATACAGCCATGTTCTATTTTAAAATAATGTGTGTGGCAAAAATGCTCTACTGGGATGTGGTAATTTTAGATTTCACGGTAAAGCCACAATTTCTGCCTTCTGTTTAGCAAGGACCACTGTGGGGGTTAAATAGCAGTGTGGCGTGCAGAAACACAGCAGTCAAAGAGTTCACTCTTGTGACCTGCAAACACTGCCTCTTCAGAGGAGCTGTTCAAGGCAGGTCCCTTTTTTTTTTTTTAAACCCACCAAAATCTGTCAAGTCACAGCTGATGCTCCCTTCTATGCTGTGGAGTCTTGTGAGCAAAAATTCTACTTTGTGAGCTACTGGTATTAGAGTGGTGAGCTCCCCAGATCCCTCTGGGGCTATCTTTCCCTGGGGCCATCTTCCTTGAGCGAAGACAAAAATGTGTAAGCTAGAGGCTGCAAAACTGTGATGTGCCTTTGGCCTGATCCAGCATGGCTTCTCTTATGTTCTTATGTGACACAGAGTGTTGGACTGGATGGGCCATTGGCCTGATCCAACGTGGCTTCTCTTATGTTCTTATGTGACCCAGAGTGTTGGACTGGATGGGCCATTGGCCTGATCCAACATGGCTTCTCTTATGTTCTTATGTGACAAAGAGTGTTGGACTGGATGGGCCATTGGTCTGATCCAACATGGCTTCTCTTAGGTTCTTATGTTCTCAGGGGTGGCCAAACTGTGACTCAGGAGCCACGTGTGGCTCTTTCACACATATTGTGTGGCTCTTGAAAACCCCACCGCCCTTTTGGCTGGCTTGGAGAAGGCGTTTCTCTCTTTAAATCGCTTCTCCAGGCCAAGCCAGCAGCAGCATGGATAATGCAGTTAAAAATGCTTTCTTTCCACCTCTCCCTTCCCCATCTGTTTGCCTTCCTGCCTTCTTTCCTGTCTTGTGGCTCTCAAATATCTGACATGCTCAAAAGATTAGCACTCCTGCAATGTTTTATTTAACCGTCTCTGATAAAAGAAGGAAACGAGAGAGGAAGAAGGAAGCAGACTTGCTCGCGGGCCTGATAGGAGCCCTCTGGGGGCCTGAATTGGCCCCCGGGCCGAGTGTTTGACCCCCCCCCCCTGCCCATGGTTTTCAAGGCAAGAGACGTTCAGAGGTGATAGGCCTTTGCCTGCCTCCTCATCACGATGCAGGCAGGGCTTATTTTGTAAGAGGTACTCCTTTGGATATTAGGCCACCCCCCCCCCCCCGATGTATTCAATCCTTCAGGCCCTGTACAAAGAGCCTTGTAAGCTTGTAAGCTCTTGGAGGCTTGACTACATCAGGGGTGTGTGGCCTAATATGCAAAGGAGCCCCTGCTAGAATTCCAAGCTCTTGGAGGATTGGCTACATCAGGGTGTGTGGCCTAATATGCAAAAGAGCCCCTGTTAGAATTCCAAGCTCTTGGAGGATTGGCTACATCAGGGGGTGTGGTCTAATATGCAAAGGAGCCCCTGCTAGAATCCCAAGCTTTTGGAGGATTGGCTACATCAGGGGGTGTGGCCTAATATGCAAAGGAGCTCCTGATCCAACAGGGCTTCTCTTATGTTCTTATGTGACTCAGAGTGTTGGACTGGATGGGCCACTGGCCTGATCCAACATGGCTTCTCTTATGTTCTTATGTGACACAGAGTGTTGGACTGGATGGGCCATTGGCCTTATCCAACATGGCTTCTCTTATGTTCTTAAGAGAGGCACTGGATGCTATGCTGAAACTTTTGTGCCTCTCCCTCAAAAAACAGCCCCCCCCAGCCCCATATACCCACTGATCAATTAATCATTATATCCTATGGGAACCAGTCTCCACAGGGTATAATGGAACTTTTTGATGCCCTGAAGTGGGGGGAGGGCTCCAAACCAGGGGATCTTCTGCCCTCAGCTGGGGATTGGCAACCCTACCTGGCCTATCGAACCCTGCAGGGGAGTCCTTCGAGGAACGATGGGTTCCCAGCTTTGTCTCCTCTCTGGGGTTGTTTGCAGCTCACCAGCTTTGTTATATTTTTAAAACTGCTATTTTTTAAAAAAACAAACAAACCCAAAATCCGATTAATTGGAGGCAGCTGTTTAATCAATTGAAAGACTTCCAATGGGTTAATCTGATCGTTAGCTAACGATGCACCGCTGCCCTGGTGCTTTCGTTTTTGGCAAGGCAGACCAATACGGCTCGGAATGCAACATGTTTCTGTGTGCCTGGGAAGACTTTTGGCCGGCTTCTGTTTGCAAAAGGGGGCCGGTTCTAGTGCAATAGAGCAAAGTTCTCCTGCAGGGCATTGGGGTGGGATATTTCCTCGTAGGAGTCTGTTTTTGAAGGTGAATTTACTATTAGTTGCAAAGCATTCTGGGGCCTTAGAAGAAGTGCATTTGTAAAAGCTGCCGGGGGGGTTCAAATGGACCAAATGCTTGGGAAACCATATTTGGATTTGCCCAGCATGTTTGAGAACTCAGTTTCAGGCAATCAAGCCCCAATTCAGATCAGGGCTACACACAAGGAGCAGAGGTGGGAGTTGATCCTTCCGTCAGTTCACGGTTTTGCCTAGCAAAAACACCCTTCCCCAATTTTGCCAAAGTCCAGGTGATACCTGGAGATCTCCAGGGACTACCGTTAATATCCAGGCGTCTGAGATGAGAACGCCTGGAGAAACTGCCCACTTTAGCCTGGAGAGGAGACGGCTGAGAGGTGACACGATCACCATCTTTAAGTCCTTGAAGGGCTGTCATCTAGAGGATGGGGTGGAATTGTTTTCTGTGGCCCCGGAAGGTAGGACCAGAACCAGTGGGTTGAAATTAAATCAAAAAGGTTTCCAGCTCAACATCAGGAAGAACTTCCTGACCGTTAGAGCGGTTCCTCAGTGGAACGGAGGTGGTGGGCTCTCCTTCCTTGGAGGTTTTGAAACAGAGGCTGGATGCCCATCTGACAGCAATGATGATCCTGTGAATTTATGGGGAGGGATTTGTGAGTTTCCCAGGACCGGATCTACATGTTTTTTTGAGGGGGGGGGGAGCAAAATTAAACAATGGCACCCCTTATGGGCCCATTCTACCTTATGGGCCTATAGAATAGAATGGACACCATACCCAATTTGGTGGGGGGCCCCCTCCAGTGGTGCCCCCTCTGTGGCCCCGGAAGGTAGGACCAGAACCAGTCTGCCCCCTCTGTCCCCCCCCTAGATCCGGCCCTGGAGTTTCCTGCATTGTGTAGGAGGTTCGACTAGATGACCCTGGAGGTCCCTTCCAACTGTATGATTCTATGACTCTATGACACTTTGGGAGGTGGACTCTGTGGCATTTTAACACATTGAAGTCCCTCCCCTTCCCCAGCCCTGCCCACCTCAGGCTCCACCCCTAAAATCTCTGGGTATTTCCCAACTCGGAACTGGCAACCCTTACAGGCACCCTTCTTTTCTCCTTCCGTGGCCATCAGCAGTTTGGGAGATGGGGTGACAACAACAGGGGCTGCAGGTTCGATCCCCAGCACATCTAGTTGAAGGATTTATGAATTCATTGTTAACTCACACATTATTTATTTACAACAAAATCTGTCTCCTGCCTTTTTCTTTCTGCCCTCTGAAGGGCCACCTAAGGGGCAGCTAAGAATTTCAACCAAACGTGAGAAAATCACATTTTAAAACCATCAAACTCAACTTCCCTCCTAAACAAATGTAATTAAAACAATGGGTTAAAATACATACAAAATATTTCAAACATTGGCTAAGAAGGAGGGATCGTTGAGGGCATGCCAGACAAGTCAGCAAAAGTCTTTAGCAGCTAACGGAAGATAGCAACAGAAGGAGACAGGCAAATCTCCCTGGGGAGGGGGTTCCAGAGCATTGGGGCCACCACTGAGAAGGCCATCTCCTGGGATGCCACCTGCACAACCTAAGGAGGTGGAGGCACCTGAAACGGCCTCCAAAGATGACTGTAGTGGTTGGGCAAGTTCATAGGGGAGTTGGGACTTCAGAGTGGTTGTCCCAAAAGATAGCACTTCAAAGATTGGGACCAGCACTTTGAACTGTGCCCAGTTGTACCAGGAACTCCTTTGCATATGAGGCCACACCCCTCTTATGTAGCCAATCCTCCAAGAGTTTACAGGGCTCTTATTACAGCTCCAGCGGCCCTGTGGCGCAGAGCGGTAAAGCAGCAGTACTGAGATCTGAACTCTCCGCTCACAACCTGAGTTCAATCCCAGCGAAAGCTGGATTCAGGTAGCCGGCCCAAGGTTGACTCAGCCTTCCATCCTTCTGAGTCCCCAGCTTGCTGGGGGGAAAGTGTAGAGGACGGGGGAAGGCAATGGCAAACCACCCCATAAAAAGTCTGCCCTGAAAACGTTGTGAAAGCGACGTCGCCCCAGAGTCGGAAACGACTGGTGCTTGCGCAGGGGACCTTTTTTATTACACCTCCAGGAGGATTGGCTACATCAGGGGCATGTGGCCTAATATGCAAAAGAGTTCCTGCTACAAAAAGAAGCCCTGCCAGAAAGAAACATGGAGACAGCATAGACTGATTTCATGTAGCAGCCCTGCGAAAGGCCCTTTCGGAGTGAGATTTTGGAGAGCTGCTGCCCCCAGGCCGAGGAGCGAAAGCAGAGCTCGATCACCTGACTCGGCCTGAGACCTCCGCTCTCCGCTTCCAAGCCTCTGGGCGCTTTTGAGAACCTTGGGCATGCCGGCTTGGCTGCCGCTCACTTCTCGCGTTCCCTTCCAGATCTTGGGGATCACAAACCCGGAGGGGAAGAAGAAGTACGTGGCGGCCGCCTTCCCCAGCGCCTGCGGGAAGACCAACATGGCGATGATGAATCCCACGCTGCCCGGTTGGAAGGTGGAGTGCGTGGGGGATGACATCGCCTGGATGAAGTTCGACAGCGAAGGTAAAGCTGTGGGGTGGGGACGGAGAGCCGGCCGGTGTAGTATCGCCTCACCTGGGACTTGCCTTGTCCTCTTCTCTCATGCCTCTATCCAGGCCTTTTTTTTTTAGCAGGAACATGAACATAAGAGGAGCCATGTTGGATCAGGCCAATGGCCCATCCAGTCCAACACTCTGGGTCACATAAGAACATTAGAGAAGCCATGTTGGATCAGGCCAGTGGCCCACCCAGTCCAACACTCCGTGTCACATAAGAACATTAGAGAAGCCATGTTGGATCAGGCCAATAGCCCATCCAGTCCAACACTCTGTGTCACATAAGAACATAAGAGAAGCCATGTTGGATCAGGCCAGTGGCCCACCCAGTCCAACACTCCGTGTCACATAAGAACATTAGAGAAGCCATGTTGGATCAGGCCAGTGGCCCACCCAGTCCAACACTCCGTGTCACATAAGAACATTAGAGAAGCCATGTTGGATCAGGCCAATGGCCCATCCAGTCCAACACTCTGGGTCACATAAGAACATAAGAGAAGCCCTGTTGGATCAGGCCAGTGGCCCCTCCAGTCCAACACTCTGGGTCACATAAGAACATAAGAGAAGCCATGTTGGATCAGACCAATGGCCCATCCAGTCCAACACTCTGGGTCACATAAGAACATAAGAGAAGCCCTGTTGGATCAGGCCAGTGGCCCCTCCAGTCCAACACTCTGTGTCACATAAGAACATAAGAGAAGCCATGTTGGATCAGGCCAGTGGCCCCTCCATTCCAACACTCTGGGTCACATAAGAACATAAGAGAAGCCATGTTGGATCAGACCAAAGGCCCATCCAGTCCAACACTCTGTGTCCCGGACATAAGAACATAAGAAGAGCAATGTTGGATTAGGCCAATGGCTCATCCAGTCCAACACTCTGTGTCACATAAGAACAGAAGAGAAGCCATGCTGGATCACGCCAATGGCCCCTCCAGTCCATCACTCTGTGTCACATAAGAATAGAAGAGAAGCCATGTTGGATCAGGCGAATGGTCCATCCAGTCCAACACTCTGTGTCACATAAGAACAGAAGAGAAGCCACGTTGGATCAGGCCAGTGGCCCCTCCAGTCCAACAATCTGTGTCACATAAGAACATAAGAGAAGCCATGTTGGATCAGGCCAGTGGCCCCTCCATTCCAACACTCTGTGTCACATAAGAACATAAGAGAAGCCGTGTTGGATCAGACCAAAGGCCCATCCAGTCCAACACTCTGTGTCACATAAGAACATAAGAGAAGCCGTGTTGGATCAGGCCAGTGGCCCATCCAGTCCAACACTCTGTGTCCCGGACATAAGAACATAAGAAGAGCCATGTTGGATTAGGCCAATGGCTCATCCAGTCCAACACTCTGTGTCACAAAGTGGCCAAAAAAACCCAGGTGCCATCAGGAGGTCCACCAGTGGGGCCAGCACACTAGAAGCCCTCCCAGCGTTGCCCCTCCCAAACATCAAGAATACAGAGCATCACTTGCCCCGGACAGAGAGTTCCATCAATAAGAACATAAAAGAAGCCATGTTGGATCAGGCCAATGGCCCATCCAGTCCAACACTCTGTGTCACATAAGCACATAAGAGAAGCCATGTTGGATCAGGCCAATGGCCCATGCAGTCCAACACTCTGTGTCACATAAGAACATGAGAGAAGCCATGTTGGATCAGGCCAATGGCCCATCCAGTCCAACACTCTGTGTCACACAGTAGCCAGAAAACCGAGGTGCCATCAGGAGGTCCACCAGTGGGGCCAGCACACTAGAAGCCCTCCCACTGTGCCCCCTCAAGCACCAGGAATACAGAGCATCAGTTGCCCCAGACAGGGAATTCCAACAATACGCTGTGGCTAACAGCCACTGATGGAGCTCTGCTCCAGATGCTTATCCAATCCCCTCTTGAAGCTGGCTATGCTTGTAGCCGCCGCCACCTCCTGTGGCAGTGAATTCCATTCGTTAATCTCCCTTTGGTGAAGAAGAACTTCAGAAACTTCACCCTTTGAGTGAAGAAGTACTGAGGAACGCAGTCCCAGCTGGCTTGGTGCCAGGGTGTGTGTGGCCTAATATGCAAATGAATTCCTGTTGAGCTTTTTCAATTAAAAAAAAGCCCTGCCTCTATCATAGGGGTTGCCAACAGTAGCTCTCCAGATGTTTTTTGCCTACAACTCCCATCAGCCCCAGCCAGCATGGCCAATGGCTGGGGCTAATGGGAGTTGTAGGCAAAAAACATCTGGAGAGCTACTGTTGGACACCCCTGCTCTATCACATTTTTAGAAAGGGCCCCATGGCACAGAGTGTTAAAGCTGCAGTACTGAGCTCTGCTCACGACCTGAGTTCGATCCCCGGTGGAAGTTGGGTTTTCAGGTAGCCTGCTCGAGGTTGACTTGGCCTTCCATCCTTCCGAGGTTGGTCAAATGAGTACCCAACTTGCTGGGGGGAAAGTGGAGATGACCAGGGAAGGCAATGGCAAACCACCCTGTAAACAGTCTGCCGTGAAAACGCGAAAGCAACGTCACCCTAGAGTCAGAAACAAGTGGTGCTTGCGCAGGGAACCTTTTCTTTAGCAGCCCCGTGGCGCAGAGTGGTAAAGCAGCACTACTGCAGTACTGTGATCTGAACTCTCTGCTCATGACCTGAGTTCTATCCCAGCGGAAGCTGGTTCAGGTAGCCAGCCTAAGGTTGACTCAGCCTTCCATCCTTCCGAGGTCAGGCAAATGAGTCCCCAGCTTGCTGGGGCGTGGAAGCTTAGCTGACTGGGGAAGGCAAGGGCAAACCACCCTGTAAAAAGTCTGCCGTGAAAGCGTTGTGAAAGCAACGTCACCCCAGAGTTGGAAACGACTGGTGCTTGCAAAGGGGACCTTTCCTTTTTCTATCACATTTTTATCCTGCCTTCTCTCCATGGGACTCACAGGAGCCTCTGTGGTCTTCCCCTCAAACCAGCCCTGCGAGGCTAGTCAGAGAATGGCTGGATCATGGTCCGCCAGAGTGCAGATCTTAACCTCAGGCCTCATCTGATACTCTATCCTCAGTGGCACACTGGCTCTATGCCTGCGATGGCAGCGCCTCAGGCAGAAAGTCACCAGGTGACGCTTCCCCCCGCCCTTCGCTTCCCTCGAGGTTTTCTTGGACGTTTTGTTCCCCCCTCCGCTTCCCTCGACATTCAACCTGGAAGAAGGAAGACAGCCTGGAAAGGGGGTAGTTGCAATGTTGATGGCTTTCGGAGATTTATAACAGGGATCCCTGAAAGTTTTTGATCCTCAGGCCCATCTGGAGTTCTGCCAGCGTGTTGGGCGTGGCCACAGAATGGCTGTTGCAGGAGGCGGAGCCAGTGACCTAATGGCTGCCGGCGCTTACCTTCGGTCACACAGTGAAGACCCTTGCGCCGTGGTGGCAGCAGGGGCCAAAATCACGCCATGCACACCATCCAGCAGAACACCAGTTTGGTGTAGTGGTTAAGTGTGCAGACTCTTATCTGGGAGAACCGAGTTTGATTCCCCACTCCTCCACTTACAACTGCTGGGATGGCCTTAGGTCAGTCATAGCTCTGGCAGAGGTTGTCCTTGAAAGGGTAGCTTCTGTGAGTGTTCTCTCAGCCCCACCCACCTCACAGGGTGTCTGTTGTGGGGGAGGAAGATAAAGGAGATTGTGAGCCGCTCTGCGACTCTTATTCAGAGAGAAGGATGGGGTATAAATCTGCAGTCTTCTTCTTCTCTAAGGCTTCTTTTGTTGGGACTACGTGGTCCTGAGGACGAGACTCTTACAATGTGATATCAGGTTAATATAAAACAAAATAAAATGGGATGACCTTGTATAAGGCAGCTTTAGCTCTCGCAGAGTTGTCCTTTAAAGGGCAGCTTCTGTCAGAGCTCTCTCAGTCCCACCTACCTCACAGGGTGTTTGTTCTGGCCGAGGGGGGAAGGTAAAGGAGATTGTGAGCCACTCTGAGATTCAGAGCGGAGGGCGAGGTATAAATCCAATATCTTCTTAAAAATCTGCACAGCCAATCGAATCTCCAGTGACCGATCAGAAACCACCTGGCCGTGCAGACTTTTTAAAAACACTAAAGGGAAGGCCGCGAGGCCAGCTCCTGGAGCTCACCGCCTTCTGTCTTACTGCAGGGCGTTTGCGTGCCATCAACCCCGAGAATGGCTTCTTTGGCGTGGCCCCGGGCACGTCCACCAAGACCAACCCCAACGCCATGCACACCATCCAGCGGAACACCATCTTCACCAACGTGGCCGAAACCAGCGAGGGGGGAGTCTACTGGGAGGGCATCGACCAGATGATCCCAGCGGGGGTCACCATCAGCACCTGGCAGGGGAAGCCTTGGAAACCCGGTACGTGTTGGGGACCGGCGGCAAAGGATTCTGGGTAATTGTGCAGAGCATTGTGGGAGTATCGGAGGGGGAAAGAATCGGTAATTTATTTATGTGGATAACAACATTATAAAAGCCGTATAAATAACTATTAAAGCATGTCCTATCAATAAAACAATACAATTGAATCATAAACGGTTATAGGGGGTGCCTCAGTTGGGCCCATGTAATATAGATTAAGAATGTGGCACAGTAAAGAGGTAGTTTAATATTACAGCAGAGATGGTACCGCAGCTTAGGCTCGGCTGATGGGATGGTACGCCTGATAGAGTAGGACGCCTGCTGCCTTGTCTAAAGGCCCGGTGGAATAGCTCTGT
Source organism: Heteronotia binoei (assembly GCF_032191835.1). NCBI lineage: Eukaryota > Metazoa > Chordata > Lepidosauria > Squamata > Gekkonidae > Heteronotia > Heteronotia binoei. The sequence continues at coordinate 6,315,069 of NC_083237.1, read as the reverse complement.
TTTACAGGCCCTACGAAAAGGTAACAGTTCCGTGAGGGCCTGGATCTCCAAGGGGAGCTGATTCCACCAGGCTGGGGCCAAGGCCGAAAAGGCCCCGGCTCTAGTTGAGGCAAGACAGACGTCCTTCGAACCAGGGACAGTTGGAAGATGTTGTGTGCTGATCCCTGGGACATATGTGGGGAGTTGAAACCGATTTGTATGTGACGGGAGGCGGGGGGGTGGGAGATGTTTTTATGTTATATTAGATTGAAGAAATGTGATTATTCATTCCGCCTTGGGTCGGCAGGTTCGAGTTTGTTAATTCCTGGAGATTTGGGAGGTGGAGCCTATAGAGGGTGGCGTTTGGGAGCATGAGAGAAGCCATGTTGGATCAGGCCAGTGGCCCATCCAGTCCAACACTCTGTGTCACATAAGAACATAAGAGAAGCCATGTTGGATCAGGCCAAAGGCCCATCCAGTGCAACACTCTGTGTCACATAAGAACATAAGAGAAGCCATGTTGGATCAGGCCAATTGCCCATCCAGTCCAACACTCTGTGTCACATAAGAACATAAGAGAAGCCCTGTTGGATCAGGCCAGTGGCCCATCCAGTCCAACACTCTGTGTCACATAAGAACATAAGAGAAGCCATGTTGGATAAGGCCAGTGGCCCATCCAGTCCAACACTCTGTGTCACATAAGAACATAAGAGAAGCCATGTTGGATCAGGCCAATTGCCCATCCAGTCCAACACTCTGTGTCACATAAGAACATAAGAGAAGCCCTGTTGGATCAGGCCAATGGTCCATCCAGTTCAACACTCTGTGTCACATAAGAACATAAGAGAAGCCATGTTGGATCAGGCCAGTGGCCCATCCAGTCCAACACTCTGTGTCACATAAGAACATAAGAGAAGCTCTGTTGGATCAGGCCAATTGCCCATCCAGTGCAACACTCTGTGTCACATAAGAACATAAGAGAAGCCATGTTGGATCAGGCCAATTGCCCATCCAGTCCAACACTCTGTGTCACATAAGAACATAAGAGAAGCCATGTTGGATCAGGCCAATGGCCCATCCAGTCCAACATTCTGTGTCACATAAGAACATAAGAGAAGCCATGTTGGATCAGGCCAATTGCCCATCCAGTCCAACACTCTGTGTCACATAAGAACATAAGAGAAGCCATGTTGGATCAGGCCAATTGCCCATCCAGTCCAACACTCTGTGTCACATAAGAACATAAGAGAAGCCATGTTGGATCAGGCCAATGGCCCATCCAGTCCAACATTCTGTGTCACATAAGAACATAAGAGAAGCCATGTTGGATCAGGCCAGTGGCCCATCCAGTCCAACACTCTGTGTTACATAAGAACATAAGAGAAGCCATGTTGGATCAGGCCAATGGCCCATCCAGTCCAACATTCTGTGTCACATAAGAACATAAGAAAAGCCATGTTGGATCAGGTGAAAGGCCCATCCAGTCCAACACTCTGTGTCACATAAGAACATAAGAGAAGCCATGTTGGATCAGGCCAATGGCCCATCCAGTCCAACACTCTGTGTCACATAAGAACATAAGAGAAGCCATGTTGGATCAGGCCAATGGCCCATCCAGTCCAACATTCTGTGTCACATAAGAACATAAGAGAAGCCATGTTGGATCAGGTGAAAGGCCCATCCAGTCCAACATTCTGTGTCACATAAGAACATTAGAGAAGCCATGTTGGATCAGGCCAATGGCCCATCCAGTCCAACACTCTGTGTCACATAAGAACATAAGAGAAGCCATGTTGGATCAGGTGAAAGGCCCATCCAGTCCAACATTCTGTGTCACATAAGAACATAAGAGAAGCCCTGTTGGATCAGGCCAGTGGCCCCTCCAGTCCAACACTCTGTGTCACATAAGAACATAAGAGAAGCCATGTTGGATCAGGCCAATGGCCCATCCAGTCCAACATTCTGTGTCACATAAGAACATAAGAGAAGCCATGTTGGATCAGGTGAAAGGCCCATCCAGTCCAACACTCTGTGTCACATAAGAACATAAGAGAAGCCATGTTGGATCAGGCCAATGGCCCATCCAGTCCAACACTCTGTGTCACATAGTGGCCAAAAAAACCCCAAAACCCAGGTGCCATCAAGAGGTCCACCAGTGGGGTCAGGACACTAGAAGCCCTCCCACTGTGCCCCCCCCAAGCACCAAGAATACAGAGCATCATTGCCCCAGACATAAGAGAAGACATATTGGATCAGGCCAGTGGCCCATCCTGAGCCTGCCTTTGGCGGGGGAGGGCGGGATACAAAAATAAATTTATTATTATTATTATTATCCAGTCCAGCACTCTGTGTCACACAGTGGCAAAAAAACCCTCAGGTGCCATTAGGACACTAGAAGCCATCAGTGGGGCCAGGACACTAGAAGCCCTCCCACTGTTGACTCCCCAAAAGCACCAAGAATACAGAGCATCACTGCCCCAGACGTAAGAACATAAGAGAAGCCATGTTGGATCAGAAGCCCATCCAGTCCAACACTGTGTGTCACACAGTGGCCAGAAAAACCCCAGGTGTCATCAGGAGGTCCACCAGTGGGGCCAGGACACTAGAAGCCCCCCCACTGTTGCATCCCCTGAAGCACCAAGAATTCAGAGCATCCCTGTCCCAGACAGAGAGTTCCAACAATATGCTGTGGCTAACAGCCACTGATGGAGCTCTGCTCCAGATGTTTATCCAATCCCCTCTTGAAGCTTCTATGCTTGTAGCCACCACCACCTCCTGTGGCAGTGAATTCCAAGGAAAAGGGAATTCCAAGGGAAGAGGAGGGACTTCATTAGGATATATAATGCCATTGAGTCCATCCTTGGAAGCAGCTGTGTTCTCCAGGTGAACTAATCTCTTTAGTTTGGAGATCGCTTTGAATTCTGAAAGATCTCCAGGCCCCACCTGGAAGCTGATAAAGCCTAGAGATCCACAATGAAGAATGAAATAACAGCAAAAGATGTGGAAAAATAACGAAAGAATCCTGAAAATACTTAACAATTCAACAATATATATTCAGTGGAAATTGTGCACCATTACAATACAGTTCATTACACTTCTACAAAAGTTCATTCTCTTCTACAAAAATTCATTCATATAACACTAATGCAATGTGCAAAGACAGAATTAAAGTTCATAAAAAGTCTCTCCGCTTTTGCGTGTCAGTTTCTTGACTTTAAAGCTCTCATAGACATTCGCCCGACTCCGCAGAAAGAATAAAGCGCCAGTGCGGTCCGTATTTCGAATGCTGACGATTTTAGTTCTGGAAATTCTTTCTTTGATCTTGCAGATGTAAAATTGAAACTTTCATCAATTGTGAAATTGTTGAAAATAGTAGGTCAAAATAAGCCTCAAGAGTAAAGCTGCCTGTAATACTGTTTCAGATTCCTTTGTCTTAGAGACTCTTCCCACATTCCGGGGTCTTGTTTGGATACCTCTCCCGGATTTCAGCCACATCACGTACCCGAGTGGCTAAACTTTTCCTCTGCTTGAAAGGTCGGGTATCGCAGCAGCGTCTCTGCATCTTTGCGAGGGCTGTCAGAACTTTCTCAAGAACGCAGACCCCAAAAAGACACACTTTGCTGTCTCCCAATCGGTTGCTTCTTTTTAATGTATAAGGCCCAGGTGGTTCTGGCTGAGATATTGTAACAGTGCTGAATTTCCATTGAATATATACTGTTGAATTGTTAGGCATTTTCAGGATTCTTGCGTGATTTTTTCCACATTTTTTTGCTGTTATTTCATCCTGCCTGGAAGCTGGCAACCCTAATTTTACCAGTTCAGAATGTTTAATAAAAATCTTCTCCAGTAGGTGCGGTTGGAGCAGACACAGAACATTGGATTTGGAATGATAAACATTTAAAACTTTGCCTTCGGTGTTTTATTTTTTGTTTTATTTCATTTATATCCCGCCCTCCCCCGCCGAAGGCAGGCTCAGGGCGGCTCACAGGTTACGGGTCAAACCGTGACCAAACAAGATAAAACAGCAATAAAAATAAGACATAAAAGCAATGATTAAAACATCAGTCTCAATAGGTGCTAGTGCAATAATTCATACAGACCATTAGAATTTCAGCGATAGCAGATGGCGAGTTAGTCAGTATTAGGTGTTCCAAAGAGGACCCAGGGACGTCACAGCATGGTAAGAGAAATCCAGAGTAATGTTTAGGTTTATGGGCCTAATCCATTGCTATAGATCAGGGGTGGCCAATGGTAGCTCTCCAGATGTTTTTTTTTTGCCTACAACTCCCATCAGCCCCAGCCATTGGCCATGCTGGCTGGGGCTGATGGGAGTTGTAGGCAAAAAAACATCTGGAGAGCTACCGTTGGCCACCCCTGCTATAGATGTTACCTTTATGGGAAAGCATGGTGGAAGAGTGCCGTTTTACAGGCCCTGCGGAACTGTAGAAGCTCTCGCAGGGCCCTAACCTCCTCCAGCAGCTCGTTACCGAACATGTAATTTTAATACTTATTAATTTTATTGTTTGTGGGATTTTATGTTGTGAGCCGCCCTGAGCCTGCTTCGGCGGGGAGGGTGGGATATAAATCAAATCAAATCAATAAAATAAAACTCCACCAGCTAGGGGCAGCAACATAAGAGAAGCCATGTTGGATCAGGCCAGTGGCCCATCCAGTCCAACACTCTGTATCACACAGTGGCCAAAAAAAATTATATATATATATATACACACACACACACACACACACACACACTGTGGCTAATAGCCACTGATGGACCTCTGCTCCATATTTTTATCTAACCCCCTCTTGAAGCTGGCTATGCTTGTAGCCACCACCACCTCCTGTGGCAGTGAATTCCACGTTAATCACCCTTTGGGTGAAGAAGTACCTCCTTTTATCCGTTCTAACTCGACTGCTCAGCAATTTCATTGAATGCCCACAAATTCTTGTATTGTGAGAAAGGGAGAAAAGTACTTCTTTCTCTACCTTCTCCATCCCATGCATAATCTTGTAAACCTCTATCATGTCACCCCGCAGTCGACGTTTCTCCAAGCTAAAGAGCCCCAAGCGTTTTAACCTTTCTTCATTGGGAAAGTGTTCCAAACCTTTAATCATTCTAGTTGCCCTTTTCTGGACTTTTCCCAATGCTATAATATCCTTTTTGAGGTGCGGTGACCAGAATTGCAACGGAAAAGGCCCCGGCTCTAGTTGACTTAAACCTGGCTTCTCTGACACTGGGGATTGTCAGCAGCTTTTGAGACCCAGACCCAAGTGCTCGCCGGGGCATATGCGGGGAAAGGCAGTCCCTAAAGTATGCAGGAGCCTGGCCATAGAGGGCTTTAAAGGTTAAGACCAGCACCTTGAAACAAATCTGCTTTCAGCACAGGCCGAATGTGTTCCCATAAAGGAACTCCCATTAACAGCCTGACAGGTTCTCAAGGTGTGAAGGACTCTGGATTTGGCATTCATGCATGGAACAGCCTAACAAAGCTTTCACGCCTTCAGGCACCCAGCACCACCACACCTCACCATTCTTTACTAAATACATGGTCATAGACAGGAGCCAGGGTTAAGCCGCTGACCTGGTTTTAGGTACCGTGATTCAGCCCAGGGCGGTTGAGAAGTTCAAACAATGGGAGGGGGGGGGCGGGTCCATCTAGTCCAGCATCCTGCCTCACTCAGTGGCCAATTGCTTCCTCTGGAGGGCCAACAACAGGGCGTGGAGGCCGAGGCCTTCATAAGAACAGCAGAAGAGCCTTGCTGGATCAGAGCAGCAGTCCATCTAGTTCAGCATCCTGCCTCACTCAGTGGCCAATCGCTTACCCTGGAGGGCCAACAACAGGGCGTGGAGGCCGAGGCATTCCCCTGATGTGGCTTCCTGGCTCTGGAGGTTGACTGCTACTGAACATGGAGGTTCCCTTCGGTCACCATGGCTAGTAGCCGCTGAAAGACCTCTCCTCCACGAATCTATCTCACGGGTGGCCAAACAGTGGCTCGGGAGTCACATGTGGCTCTTGCACACATATTTTGTGGCTCTCAAAGCCCCCACCCCATTGGTCAGCTTGGAGAAGGCATTTGTCTCTTTAAATCACTTCTCTAAGCCAAGCCAGCTGGTGGCTTGGAGAATGCATTTAAAGTTAGAGTTGCTTTCTTTCCCCCTCTCCCTCCCTCTGCCCGTCTATTTCCTTCCTTCC